>NC_084553.2:46448450-46498450 GCF_033978685.3 Nerophis lumbriciformis | reverse complement strand
AGTCCAGTCCGTAGTGGAGCCAGCAGGTTACAAAAATATTGTGCGTGCTTGCACGAATATTACATAGTTTGTGTTTTTGCAATGAAAAAACTGTTTTCTTTGACAAAAAGGGTATAAAACAGTGGTTCTTCACCTGGGTTCGATCGAACCCTAGGGGTTCGGTGAGTCGGCCTCAGGGGTTCGGCGGAGCCTCCGCCACGGAGGTAAAGAGACATCTGACTTTTCGTGTAAATAAAAACGTATCCCTATCAGCGTATTATGGATACCCCCAAACAATGTTCCCTCTAACTTTCCATCTGATTTGCAGGTTTTTTGATTGATCGATTGAAACTTTTACTAGTAGATTGCAAAGGAAGAGAATACATTATATGTGTCATGTCTGTGTGATCATGTTTTGTTTTAGTCATGTTCGGTTTTGTTTTTGGACTTTTTGTGCACTTTTGTTTTATTTTGTCACCATAGCAACCATTAGTTTTCACCTGTCACGTCACGCACCTGTTTCACGTTTTGAGTCACGCACCTGCTTTCACTAATCATGTCTATAGTATTTAAGTTCATTGTTTTCAGTTTGTCGTTCTGGCCACATCCCACATTTATGCTCTGCACATTCCTGACACTTTTTTCATGTCCATCGTTCATGCTGCTCCTTTTGTCCATGCCAAGTAAGTTTTGTTTATTAATGCCACAGTTAGCGTTTTTTGTTGTTCATAGTTTCTGCCTTTGTGCAAATATTTGTTTTCATAGCCAAGTTGTTTCTCTGCCACTGTGCGCGCTTTTAGTTTGTACTTTTTTTTGATAAAATTAAATAAATCATGTACTTACATTCCCGTCTCGCCCGAGCCAACTTTCCGTTGCATCCCGGAAAAGCAAACACCCAGGATCAAGTCATGACAATATGAAACAGTACAGTCCATATTCCGTACAATTGACCACTAAATGGTAACACCCGAATACGTTTTTCAACTTGTTTAAGTCGGGGTCCACGTTAATCAATTCATGGTAATGTGTGTAAGGTGTGTAATTTGTTGTGAGTTCATGCACGGTGTTGGTTTTGTTCTTTGAACAAGGTGATATTCATGCACAGTTAATTTTGTGCACCAGTAAAGTAACATATAACTTTTTCTTGAATTGAAAAAACATTTTATTTTTCACTGAAGAAGGGTTCGGTGAATGCACATATGAAACTGGTGGGGTTCGGTATCTCCAACAAGGTTAAGAACCACTGGCATAAAACAAAACAAAACTTATATCAATGTATAGATCTGAAGTTGATCTAAAGATTTAGACAATACACAGTACAGGCCAAAAGTTTGGACACACCTTCTCATTCAATGTGTTTTCTTTATTTTCATGACTATTTGCATTGTAGATAGTCACTGAAGGTATCAGGACTATGAATGAACACATGGAGTTATGTACTTAAAAAAGGTGAAATAACTGAAAACATGTTTTATGTTCTAGTTTCTTCAAAATAGCCACCCTTTGCGCTGATTAATTTTTTGCACACTCTTGGCATCCTCTCGATGAACTTCAAGAGGTAGTCACCTGCAATGTTTTTTACTTCATAGGTGTGCTTGAAGCTCATCAAGAGAATGCCAAGAGTGTGCAAAGCAGTAATCAGAGCAAAGGGTGGCTATTTTGAAGAAACTAGAATATAAAACATGTTTTCAGTTATTTCACCTTTTTGTGTTAAGTACATAACTCCACATGTGTTCATTCATAGTTTTGATGCCTTCAGTGACAATCTACAATGTAAATAGTCATGAAAATGAAGAAAACACATTAAATGAGGAGAAGGTATGTCCACACTTTTAAGACTTTTATGGCTGAAACCCTTTCGGATCCCCGGAACCTGTAACATTCACCACATTTGGTGGCTACCCAAGGGTTTAAGATGTCATATGATGCAAAACCCACTTTTCTTGCCTGATAGTCCCTATTTTGGTGTATTTGGGATGCCCGCAGGTGCGGAAAGTTTGAATTCAAACCATGGCGGTGTTGAGGAGTTATTCCTAAAACATATTTGCCTTGTTCCAAACATGCCTGCTTAACTTTTGCTACTTGATAAACCATCACCTGGAAAATATATTTGAAGCAAGCGAAGCTAAAGATCAATTTTTGAGGTGTTTACATTATTAAAAGTTAAATTGAAACGGTGGATGCTTCCGCACAATTATTTGCACTAAAAAATACATGCTTGTAATAATATGATTAGTTATCTTTGTGTGCAATTACAGTGAGTATGTTCATCCTAAACCATCTTTCCACTTTATTTTACACATTATGGCATTCCTACCAAGTCTTTTTTGAAATTGTACCGTGGCCTTAATACCGAGATAATATCGTACCGTGAGATTTTATATTGTTACATCCCTATCATATAGTATCTGTTAGCAAATAACGCCATTGACAAATGTAATGATGTAGCATTAAATAACCGGACTATGTGTAGATGACTTATAAACATGCTACTTTTAGTTCTATATTTCTGCGTGGATGAAGATAGTCGTTTCAAATAGGTAGACAGGCATTATATTAACACTTAGCCTGTATACTTTTAGCTTCAGAGATAAGACTAATAAACTAACTTTTCTTCTCTGTTCTGAAGTTTGTTCATCTTTGCTTCGATTGGATGCTTAAACCCTCCACTACTGCCATTTGTAATAAAAAAGTAGCATATAGTTGTAACTTATATTTTTGTCGGTACTGAAGTAAAACAGAAAAACTACGGACGTGGCCAACGGTGGCGGATACATATTTGCAGCGAGCTGTAGGCGTGGAGGGCTTTCTCATGTAAATAAGTCAGCTTGTTTTCAAAAGACAGTCAACAAAGGCTTGAAGATGTGTCTGAAAAGCGAAACGTATCCAAAAGTTCGACCAAAAGTTATAGACTTAGACTTAGACTTCCTTTTTATTGTCATTTAAATTTGAACTTTACAGTACAGATAAGAACGACATTTCGTTATATCAGCTCATGGTAGTGCAGAATAAAAAAAGCAATAAGGTGCATATATAAATAAATAAATAGTGTACACTTAGACAAACTTTATTGATCCACAAGGGAAATTGTTCTACACAGTAGCTCAGTTTCAAAGGATGGAAAGGATAATGCAGGTATAAAGTAGACAAAAATGTACCATAGTAGGAATATAAAATATAACATATATGTAATATTTACATATTATATATACAGTATATAATATATTTGTCACACCGCGGTGAGGGAAGTCTTGTCTTGGTTTTTTCTGTCTTGTGATTTACACGTTTTATTTTGAAAAGCAACTCCTCTTGTTTCAGATCACGGGTCCTTCTTCTTGTGTCACCAGTCTGACGTCATTCCTGACCCTTGATTGTTTCCACCTGTTTCCCATTACCCTCATGTTCTTTATAAACCCAAGCCTCCCCTTGTTCTGTGCCAGATTGTCTCGAGCTTTCGTGCCTGTCTTGCGTTCCATGTCCCTGTTCATGTCCATGCCTTGCCTTGTCTCACGTCTACGTCCTTGCTCCCAGAAGATCCCACGCTGTAATTTTGAATTGACTTTTTTCCTCCCTCAGAGCGACTTTTGTTATCCTACCTTTTTCTACCGCAGTGGTGAGTTATTATTTTTCCTTAAAGATTTTTCCCTCAACGTTTGTGGAGTGATTTTTTGTTTACATTGATTAGAGTAGTTAAGTTTTATAGTCATTATTTTCTTCCTCCTGTTTGGAGCGTTTTTTTGTTAAAGTTTTTTGATAGCAGATACGGTGCTAATTATATCGTCCTTATTTTTGTATTCCTCCTTTTTTGGAGTGATTTTCGGTTTTTCCCTTTTGGAACATTTTGTCAATAGTATTTTTGTATTTCATAGTAATTGAATTTACACGGCTCTGGAGGCTTAAAGAGTATTTCAAAATAAAAGCTTTATTTGGAATCACCTCTCTGCATCTGAGTCCCTTCCTCCGTCCAAGCGTGACAATATTGTGATATATTATATTTTTATATAATATATACAATATATAACAAAAACCACAAATAAATGTTTAAATGTAGATTAAAAATTATAATACGACCCCTTTAAATATTGCCAATCATTGATATATTTTCTCCCTGCCGTGTCATCGTTAAAGGGGAAAAAGTTGTTTTGTGTACTCCAAAACAAAAGGGTTTTTGGAAAACGTATCTAGAAAATGTTTCTGTTTCAATCTAAAATCCTTTATTTAACAATATATGTTACTTATACTGTTAAACATCTGTATTTTTGATTTACATACATACATTGTTATTCAACCCTTTATAGGACACTGATAATTGTATGTGGAAATCATGTTATCGTTAGCAAAGTTTGCATTATTGTACTTTTATTATTGTTATTATTTTCAAACAAGACATGTTTTGTATCTGTACTCATCACGTCGTTTTCCTGCCTCACAGAGAGGAGGTGTTCAGTGTCCATTTTGAACATACTGTATGGTCCCCTGCACGATAAAGGACGACCTTATTAACTTAAATGTAACTCTTTTCTTCAGTCAATTAAAGCTCGAATCAAAGGTGCCAATGTGCCCTCGGTGCGAGGAAATGATTCCTTGCAAAGTAGGAAACATTTTGGCGACCAAAAACGACTGACTTTGACGTGACGGGATCAGACAGGCGAGACAAATGGAGGTGTGTGTCTGTGCATATAGCATGTGCTGCGCACTGACACTGTATTTAATTCCTTCTGGCGAATGAAACATTAAATACAATGCATCCGTGCCGTTTTTAAGAGGGCTTCTGGCAGCTTTAGACACCTTGAGAATTGAAATGTAATAAATAGAATCAGTCCACACACATAATGCTACCCAGCTGAACATTCATTCACAGAGCCACCTACCGGATGTCCTAAGGGGGTTGATCCAAAGGACTCCAACATAACGGGAACAGCTTGCTCACTAACCTATAGGAGGTATTTGCCTGCTGTGTTCCGGGGAATACAATGGAGCAGTGGGAGCTTGAAGCAAAAACCCACATTTACACACAGAAACACCAGCAATCTTCCAGCAGTAAAGCAGCTATGAGATTTGTTATTCAATGGCTTTTCTGTCTTAGGTAAAAGACTTGTACATACGAGGGTTGTCCCAATACCAATGTTTTAGTACCGAGGTATCTGCACTTCTGTTAATATGTAGTAGGCACTTATTCTATTGTTTGCATATTTTTTTGGTTGGTTGGTTGAAGTTTATTTCCAACTAGTGTTGTCCCGATACCAATATTTTTGTACCGGTACCAACATTTTTTCCAGACTTTTCGGTACTTTTCTAAATAAAGGGGACCACAAAAAATTGCATTATTGGTTTTATTTTAACAACAAATTTTAGGATACATTAAACATATGTTTCTTATTGCAAGTTTGTCCTTAAATAAAATAGTGAACATACAAGACAACTTGTCTTTTATTTGTCATGTCTGTGTAATCATGTTTTGTTTTAGTCATGTTTTGTTTTGTTTAGTTATTGACTCTTTAGTTTCTGGCTTTTCACTCCCTTGTCTTGTTTCCATGGTTACCCATTAGTTTCACCTGTTCCACGTTTGGACTCATTATGCACTCTTGTTTGTCACCATAGCAACCCATTAGTTTTCACCTGTCATGTCACGCACCTGTTTTGAGTCACGCACCTGTTGTTAATCATGTCTGTTATTTAAGCTTTTCATTTTCTGTTGTTCATCCTGGTGTCATATCTTTTCTAACCCTGCTATCCTCTCGTATCAAGCCACAGTAAGTGTTTTTATTTCGTGTTCACAGTTTCTGCCTTAGAGCAAGTTTTGTTTTCATTCGCCAAGTTTTTTACCCGACATTGTGCGCGCCTTTTGTTTGCTTCTGTTTTGTAGTTTGTTAGTGTTTAAAATAAATCATGTACCCACCTTCAAGCCATGTCCGATCCAAGTTCACTTGCATCTCGGGGAAAACAAACTCCACAGTCTAAGTTCTGACATTATTAGTAAGTAAACAAACAAAGGCTTCTAATTTAGCTGCTGACATATTGTGTCATTTTCCATTTTATTATTTTGTCAAAATTATTAAGGACAAGTGGTAGATAATGAATTATTAATCTACTTGTTCATTTACTGTTAATATCTGCTTCCTTTATCTTTTAACATGTTCTATCTACACTTCTGTTAAAATGTAATAACCACTTATTCTTCTGTTGTTTGATACCGTATACTTCGGACTATAAGTCACAGTTTTTTTCATAGTTTGGCCGGGGGTGCGACTTATACTCAGGAGCGACTTATGTGTGAAATTATTAACACATTACTGTAAAATATCAAATAATATTATTCAGCTCATTCACGTAAGAGACTAGACGTATAAGATTTCATGGGATTTAGCGATTAGGAGTGACAGATTGTTTGGTAAACGTATAGCATGTTCTATATGTTATAGTTATTTGAATGACTCTTGCCATAATATGTTACGTTAACATACCAGGCACGTTCTCAGTTGGTTATTTATGCGTCATATAACGCCTGTTCAGCCTGTTATTCACTATTCTTTATTTATTTTAAATTGCCTTTCAAATGTCTATTCTTGGTGTTGGGTTTTATCAAATAAATTTCCCCCCAAAAATGCGACTTATACTCCAGTGCGACTTATATATGTTTTTTTCCTTCTTTATAATGAATTTTCGGCCGGTGCGACTTATACTCCGGAGCGACTTATACTCCGAAAAATACGGTACTTTGGGTATCAATCCGATACCAAGTCGTTACAGGATCATACATCGGTCATATACAAAGTTGTCATGTGTCCAGGGACATATTTCCTGAGTTTATCAACATAATATACATTTTAAAAAAACAAAAGAAGATGTTGTGATGCCAAAAAATATCGACGTAATCAAAGTAGTATCAACTAGATACGCTCCTGTACTTGGATCCAATCCAATCCACTTTATTTATATAGCACATTTAAACAACAACATGTTTCCAAAGTGCTGCACAACAATATTAAACACAATTAAAAACAATATAAAATGAATATGATTAAAAACAATTTCAAAGGGTAAAACCAATTAAAACAGTAAATAGAAATCAAAATTTTAAAAATACAGAGGACAACAGAGGACCACACAACTCACGTAGTGTTAAAAGCCAGAGAATAAAAGTGGGTCTTAAGACGAGACTTAAAACACTCCACTGTTGTGTTAGGCGGACCGGTACTTTTCAAAGACGGTATAGTACCGAATATGATTCATTAGTATCACGGTACTATACTAATACCGGTATACCGTACAACCATATTTCCAACAGGATGGCAGTTTCAACATGATACATCACGTGTGTTTCATTTCTCTTTACAACACGCTCGAAAAAGAGTAGGGAGAAGCAGAGCTTATTTAATCCTACCCCTTTTCCACTACGTAGCAGTTTCGTACACATTTATTGTATGTTCTGTTCTCTTCCTGTTTTTAATTTGTAGCACAGTTATAACATTGATATAACTGTGCTACAAATTAAAAACTCTTCATGAATAGTTAAGTCAGTTACGATTTTTCATAAAGAGATTAATAATAACTTATTTTCAATAAATAGCAGTTTTTCTTCCTGATACATTGTAAACACTTTGTGTTTGAAACATTTCTTAAACTGCGTCAATTGTTTTTTTTTTTTGCTTAATCCATTCCATAATTTAATTCCACATACTGATATGTTAAAGTGTTGGACATGCATACAAATTTTTTAAATAAAAATGTTCCGCCAGGTTATATTTCTCCTCTTTTGTTGAGAAGATTTGTTGTACATTCTTGAGTAGCAGGTTATAGTTTGCTTTGTACATAATTTTAGCTGTTTGCAAATTGACTATATCTTTGAATATCAATATTGTTGATTTAATAAAGTGTTTTTATGTTCTTTATATCCAACATTATGTATTATTCTCGAAATGATATTTTCTGTAACACAGTTAGTAAATGTAGAGTAATGTATTTACCATTAGTTTTGGGTGACACTACAAATTTGGGAACTGATCCAATTCAAAGTAGTAACAGGGTTATATAAATTGGTCATAATTAGTTTTTCTGTGTCCAAGGACGTATTTCTTGAGTTTATAAACAATAAAAACATGTGTGATGATTGCAAATATCAATGTAGTCATTGTGAGATTGACTATATATCGCTCTTGTATTTGGTATTGTTACGGTTTACATTTGTATGGATCCACCCATTTGTTTATATTCAGGAGTGCTTGCTTGCTGTCACCATTTCCCTAATGTATCCTCCTATGGTGTGTAGTGTAGCATATTTAGCTATTTCTCGTCCTCCAGGGACGGTACTTGTAAAAACTGTAGTTTATTTGCCGTCGTAGTGGCAAGGATTAGTGATTTAGAAGTAGCTAAAACACTGTGGATGACATTAACTAGCTATGTTCTAAAGCACCGCTTCAATGTAGCGCCACCTCTAAAGCCAAAATACGTCCATTCTCCATCTTCTGCCTTTTACTGTACACGTAGTGCAAACAGACACAATTTAAGTATGTTTGGGAAAATTAGCAATCACTTAATCAATTTCATGTTACCGTATTTTACGGACTATCAGGCACACTTAAAATATTTGTTTTTCTCTCAAAACTCAACAGTGCATCTTATAACCCGGTGCGCCTAATGTAAGGAATACGTTTGGTTGAGCTTACCCATCTCAAAGCAATTTTATTTGGTACATGGTGTAATGGTAAGTCTGACCAGTAGAAGGCGGTCAAACATAAGAGATAAGTGTAGGCTGCACCGTTTGATGTGCTTCAACATACGAGTATTATTATGGTGTGTGTATAAAGCAAGACATATTATCTGGCGTTTTGTTTCGCGATATTATGCAAAACCAACTTTTCTTAACTTCTGGTTCCTGCTGATCTGTATTTGGGATCTGCATAAATCCTGAAAAATTGCGTGTGTCCGCCTTTGTAGTCGATTAGCTTCTTATTCTTCTCTGCCTTCTTGTTATGGGACATTCATCCTCGGCTGTTGCCATTTCTAATATAAAGTCGTGTAAAGTTCTTGCTTATATCTGTCAGTAAACTCGCCATGAAAGCGCTAAAACATACCGGTGTAGTGAGTTTACATTATTCACCCAAGGAACTTTAGTTTTTAGAGTTCTGGTTGGACGGTTTTTCACGGGACACATTACTGGTGTTGTTGTTTCGGGATGAGGAGATGCTGCTCGTTATTGATTTAAGTAAAGTCTGAATGTCATTAAAATAGTAAGCTCCATCTTTTGACATTTGTTCCACTCCCGTCCTTGCACGCTACACCGCTACAACAAAGATGACGGGGAGAAGACGCTGCCGAAGGTGAGCCACGTAAATAAGACCGCCCACAAAACAGCGCATCCGGAAGCGACTGTCAGAAAGCGGCTTGAAGATGATCTGTAAAACATATCCTATGCAACATTTTGACCAAAGAACAAACCATCAGAGGTGTGGACTCGAGTCACATGACTTGGACTCGAGTCAGACTCGAGTCATGAATTTGATGACTTTAGACTCGACTTGACAAAATGTAAAAAGACTTGCAACTCGACTTAGACTTTAACATCAATGACTTGTGACTTCACTTGGACTTGAGCCTTTTGAATTGACATGACTTGACATGACTTGCTACTTTCCCCAAAACCCAAAGATGAAAAAGTTATTCGGGAGCGCTCCGTATTTTTCATTGTGTACTTGTCTATCAGCGTTGCGTGTGTCAGCTGGTGTGGTCTCAGTACAACAGCCAATCAAATTAGATCTACTTTGTTTTCATCACACAGCATTCATCCAATCAAATTGCAGGACAACCAACGAAGAAGACATGTCCAAACCACACGCCAGTGAACAAAAAATGATACCTAAAATAATTTTGTTTGGGTATAAAAATTACGAGGTGGTCAACACAAAACGGTTTGCAGTATGCAACACATGCGGTTCGAAAATTACTGATGGAGAGGCAACAACTTCCAACTTCGTCCGGCATTTGAAGTTGCACAAAGAACGGTAAGTTTTGAATGTAAGATAACGTTTATTGGCTAAGTAACGTGACTTTTATTTGCTGTGTAGTTAAATCAGTGAGGCTGTAAACTCACTGCTAACGTTATAACGTTATTGCAAACACGGGAATCTGTTGCAGTTCACTACCTTATTCATACTTTTTGTTCAGTGATTTTTTTTAAGCAGGGTTACGTTAGTCAATATATCACACGTAACGTTAGACGGCGGTCAGCAGCACCGCGTATTTTAGCCACCTAAAAAAAGACAAAAATAGTAAAATAAAGGTCAGTTAAAATGTATACCATATTATGAATATGTGTACCATTTTAGCTAGCTTTCTGACATACTGTTGGTTGTTTACCTCAGTGGTCCCCAACCACCGGGCCGCGGCCCGGTACTGGTCCGTGGATCGATTGGTATCGGGCCGCACAAGAATTTTTTTTTTTCTTTTTTTTTTAAATTAAATCAACATAAAAAACACAAGATACACTTACAAGTAGTGCACCAACCCAAAACAACTCTCCCCCCCCTTTTGTTCTGGGCATTGAACATGAAGACTCTTCCTTCACTGTTCCGAGTGGCCATGAGAGTCTTGGCAGTGCCTGCCTCCAGTGCTCCAGTGGAACGAGTTTTCAGCCATGGTGGCATCATACTACGCCCCCATCGTGCACAAATGACTGACAGACTCTTGGCTAATTTGGTCTTTTGCAAATGCAATGAAGCATAGGGCCCTGACATATAAAAAGTACAACTTTTTTGTTATGTTCACGTATATGTCATGTTTTTTCAATGTTAACACTTTTGTACAAATAAGTACATTTGCACTTTATTTTTCAATGTGTTTGTTCTGTAAAGGAATTAGTTAATGTTTAAAATGACTGGTTAATAGTGCTATTATAAAGTGCAATGTCAGCACAATTTTCTTTCCTGCAATTTAAAATGCACTTGTTTTAATAAATAAATACAGCGTTTGAAAAGCATACACAATCTGTGTTAATATATTAGTCTGTGGTTAAAAGGACTTGGAAGGACTCGAAACTCAAAATGCAGGACTTAGGACTTGACTTGAGACTTTCCAGTCTTGACTTTGGACTTGACTCGGGGCTTGCCTGTCTTGACTCGGGACTTGACTCGGACTTGAGGGCAAAGACTTGAGACTTACTTGTGACTTGCAAAACAATGACTTGGTCCCACCTCTGCAAACCATTACATGTTATGTAGACCACAAGGAAGTGTCTTCAATTTAGAAAAAAAAAAAAAATAGTATGACTCCTTTAATGCGCCCTATACGCCTTATACATGAAAAAAGATTAAATATAGACCGTTCATCGACAATGCGCCTTATATCGGTGCACCCTATGGTCCGGAAAATACGGTACTTTTTATTAATTATTTATTTATTTTTGAGGTGTTTTGATGCCAGCGTCGTTTTAAGCAGAATGTTGCTGCTTAATGAAGCTTAACTTCCTATCACCACTGTCATGTTTTTTATTTCTTTATTCTGCAAAACGAGTTGAGACCGACGCTAGTAGCAACTCTGCTGGGAGCCACCATTTGGTGCACTCTGTTTTCCTCAATTATCAATTCAACACTATTTTATGGAAATTAATATGCTGATGGGGTAGGGTTGTTAAAAGTATCGATACATGGATACTTGGCCGATACCAAGATGCAACAAATATATTGATACTTGCTTTTTTCAGTATTGTCAGTACTGAATACTGTATAACACATTTTCTTTGGCGAGAAAATTCAGTTCAAGTATGTCTACTGTCTTAAAGAAATTAATTGTTTCCCATTTAGTTACAGGTACTTATTTGTGAAATCCTTTCATAAATGGGGACTTGGCATAACTGTAGGTGTGGCGTAACTATGCTTCACAACACATCGCACAGGCGCCTGGTTCGCCAGAGAATAAGACGTAGTAGAAATGATCGAAGATGAATTTTAGTGACTCTGTGGCTATATTTAGCGAGTAGAAGTACAAACCCCAAAACCAGTGAAGTTGGCACGCTGTGTAAATCGTAAATAAAAACACAATTCAATGATATGCAAATCCTTTTCAACCTATATTCAATTGAATACACTGCAAAGACAAGAAAGTTAATGTTTGAACTGGAAAACTAAATGTTTTGCAAATATTAGCTCATTTGGAATTTGATGCCTGCAACATGGCACACGTGTCAAAAAAGACTGAGAAGGCACCATTAATACTGAAAGGTATCACGGACGCCCCTGCTTATTTCAGCAAGACAATGCCAAGCGACGTGTTACAACAGTATGGCTTCATTGATTGATTGATTGATTGAAACTTTTATTAGTAGATTGCACAGTGAAGTACATATTCCGTACAATTGACCACTAAATGGTAACACCCGAATAAGTTTTTCAACTTGTTTAAGTCGGGGTCCATAGTAAAAGAGTGGGGGTACCAGACTGGCCTGCCTGTGGTCCACACCTGTCTCCAATTGAAAATGTATGGCGCATTATGAAGCGTAAAATACGAGACCCCGGACTGTTGAACAACTTAAGCTGTACATCAAGCAAGAATGGGAAATAATTCCACCTGAAAAGCTTAAAAAATTGGTCTCCTCAGTTCCCAAACGTTTACTGAGTGTTGTTAAAAGGAAAGGCCATGTAACACAGTGTTAAAAATCCCCTGTGCCAACTTTTTTGCAATGTGTTGCTGCCATTAAATTCTAAGTTAATATTTGCAAAACAAAAATCAAGTTTCTCTGTTCGTACATTAAATATCTTGTCTTTGCAGTATATTTAATAGAATATAAATCATTGTATTCTGTTTTTATTTATGAAATACACAACTTCACTGGGTTTGGGTTTTGTACATATTAAAAGTAAAAGAGAGGTGTATCGTGCGTCATGCATTTATTCAGTAATCAAATACAAGTGTTCAAAAACAAATTCGCCGCAAGAGTGAAGGCGAAGATCCGCCACCACAAGCCCACGGCGTGTGCATTACCGCAGTGTGCAGAAAACCTCCACAAGCGTGCAACCCAAACTTTAGCACTTTTATTTGTGCTAAGAAAACTAGCAGCTAAGTTCTAACAGCTAAAAGACACTCTTATGTCACTTTGAAAATCACTTATTTCACCAGGAAGTGTGGCCTGCAGCGCTTTTCTTATTGGCCCGTTGCACATTGTAGAAATAAGACAAACAAGAAAAAACAGCAAAGATGCAAATATAGACCCAAAAGTCATGACATATTGAACAAAAGCTGACAATTTGATACAGATAATGAATAAAAACATCCAGATATGTCTTTAAATGTATGTTTTGGAGCAACATATGTTGCCATCCAAGCAACGTTACCATGGACGCCCCTGCTTATTTCAATAAGACAATGCCAAGCCACGTGTTACATCAACGTGGCTTCATAGTAAAAGAGTGCAGGTACTAGACTGGCCTGCCTGTAGTCCAGACCTGTCTACCATTGAAAATGTGTGGCGCATTATGAAGTCTAAAATACCACATTGGAGACCCCCGGACGGTTGAACAACTTAAGCTGTACATCAAGCAAGAATTGGAATGAATTCCACCTGAGAAGCTTCAAAAATGTGTCTCCTCAGTTCCCAAACGTTTACTGAGTGTTGTTAAAAGGAAAGGCCATGTAACACAGTGGTGAACATGCCCTTTCCTAACTACGTTGGCACGTGTTGCAGCCATGAAATTGTAAGTTAATTATTATTTGCAAAAAAAAAATAAAGTTATTAGTTTGAACATCAAATATCTTGTCTTTGTAGTGCATTCAATTGAATATGGGTTGAGAAGGATTTGCAAATCATTGTATTCCGTTTATATTTAAATCTAACACAAGTTCCCAACTCATATGGAAACGGGGTTTGTATGATGTCACACTACCACTATATTGAGAGAATATACCAATTAATATTAGTTTTTTTATATACGTGAAGGGCCACGTCACTTCTGTTTGTTTTTACAATGTAAAATACTTGAGTATTGTTGTTATTTATAAGCACAATATACTACTTTGCATGTATAGTATTAGTTACCATCTGGAAGCTGCTACTGAGATATGACTTCTGTCCAAAAGTTGCTGAAGCACAGTGATATTAAATACTTGACAGTTTGAAACAGTTTTCACTAAAGTAGTAAATGTAATAATACGTGGGGTTTTTATCATGGTATCGAATGAGTATCGAGACTCGTGGAAATTCACAGGTATCCCCGAAAGGGACAAGCGGTAGAAAAATGGATGGATGGATGGATGGTATATATCCACTACTGAAATTCTACAACCGTAAGTACTTTATTGTAAACAGTACAACATGAGCTTTACATCAACAGTTGAGTATAGTGCATTTAACGTTTTAGAGCACATACAGATAATAAAACTGCTGGATGCTAACCACTCATGAAATAAAATCTTAGCTATATTGCCATCTTGTAGAGTTAATAAAAAAAAACAGCCCCTGTTTTTAATGCCAATGTTTTTGACCAATGCTAATTAAAGACCCCAGCAGTTATTTGATTTATATTTAATGCACCTGGCGACTTAACGTCCACTGAACAGAGATGTTAATTGAAGTATTTCCAGAATATATGCTGTGAGGCTTACTTGAACTTGAAAGACCTCCTTTAACCACCACACGATTCAACACAATATCATTTGAATCCTTGACAAGACAATTCTTTCATCACTTGTAAAATAATCAGTGAGCATTTGAGCATTTTTAGGCGCATTAGTGTTTAACCTCGCATTAGTTTGTGAATCAAAGTGTGAGTAGTGTGGATAAAAACAGCTGATTAGCTCCATCGTGCCACCAATCAAAGAAGGTGTTGCATGTTTTTATACATAATGAGCATGTGAAGTAATAACCATTTAGCCCCCAGGTAACAAGCTCACCTTATAATTGACCCTTTATTCATCAGAAAGGCAGAGTTAATGCATGTTATTGTACTTATCTCCTAATTGTCACTCATATCTGCTGGTAATCACAGCGGCATGACTCACCGTCCATTGCATACTTCATGTCCAGGGCAAAGAGGGTCCACGTCATCTCAGCGCTGATTTTGCCCACGTTCAGCTCTTGTGGAAACCTGGTGGGCAGGGAAAATAGATTCCGGTTAAACTAATTTCCCCATAACGACATGCTCCACCGGGTGTCCTGATGGCCAAGGCCCGAATCTTGGAGAAACGAGGTAATTGGTTGTGAGAGAAGACACGGTTGGCAGGTCTTGTAATGCGGACCTTCACCAAGGCTTAAACATTTGTCACCTGTGAAATCAATAGGTGAATGGCTACACTATAGCACCCTAATGGCTAAAAGTTCTATCCAGATGCCAAATGTATTTACAATAAGAGCCTATATAAGCACAACAGAGCCTAAATAATAACAATAATCATCAGAATAACAATCCCTTTAATTTGTAATGCACTTTCAGTTCAGAATCATTAAGAATAAACATTTAAAAAACTGGTTTTGTAAGGGTAAGCTCGTACTTATAAAAGAAAAAAAAAACATGGACATAAAAAAAATTACAAGCAGACATGGAAATTAATTTATGTTGATCAGACCCTAGAGTTATCCGGCAGCTATACAATTATAGTATGTTTTTCAACCACTGTGCAGCCTGTGAGATACAGTCTGGTGTGCTGTGGGAGATTGTGTAATTTCACCTAATTGGGTTAAAAAAATATTTTTTGCAAACCAGTAATTATAATCTGCAAATGTGCCGTTGTTGAGTGTCTGCGCTGTCTAGAGCTTGGCAGAGTAACCGTGTAATACTCTTCCATATCAGTAGGTGGCAGCAGGTAGCTAATTGCTTTGGAGATGTCGGGAACATGGTTTGTTGTGATCACAATATGCGGGAGGCAACCGTATAGGTAAAAAGGTATCTAGCACTTAAACCAAAAATAAATAAAAGGCCAGTGCCGCTAAGAAAAGGCATTGAAGCAAAACGAAACTAAAACTGAACTGGCTGCAAAGTAAACAAAAACAGAATGCTGGACAACAGCAAAGACTTACAGCGTGTGGAGCAGATGGCGTCCACAAAGTAAATCTGTACATGACATGACAATCAACAATGTCCCCACAAAGAAGGATATCGTCCGCACAACTTAAAAAGTCTTGATTGCGAAAACAAAGCAGGTGCGGGTAATAGCGCTCAAAGGAAGACATGAAACTGCTACAGGAAAATGCCAACAAAAGAGGAAAAGCCACCAAAATAGGAGCGCAAGACAAGAACCAAAACACTACACTAGGGCTGTGAATCTTTGGGTGTCCCACGATTCGATTCAATATCGATTCTTGGGGTCACGATTCGATTATACATCGATTTTTTTCGATTCAACGCGATTCCCGATTCAAAAACAATATTTTTCCGATTCAAGACAATTCTCTATTCTCAATACATAGGATTTCAGTAGGATCTACCCCACTCTGCTGACATGCAAGCAGAGTAGTATATTTTTGTAAAAAGCTTTTATGATTGTAAAGGACAATGTTTTATCAACTGATTGCAATAATGTAAATTTGTTTTAACTATTAGATGAACCAAAAATATGACTTATTTCATTTTTGTGAAAATATTGGACACAGTGTGTTGTCAAGCTTATGAGATGCGATGCAAGTGTAAGCCACTGTGACACTATTGTTCATTTTTTATTTATTTTTATTTTATTTTTTATAAATGTCTAATGATAATGTCAATGAGATATTTTTAATCACTGCTATGTTGAAATTGTAACTAATATTGATACTGTTGTTGGTAATATTCATTTTTGTTTCACTACTTTTGAATTTTTCTGTGTCGTGTTTGTGTCTCCTCAATTGCTCTGTTTATTGCTGTTCTGAGTGTTGCTGGGTCGGGTTTGGTTTTGGAATTAGATTGCATTGTTATGGTATTGCTGTGTATTGTTTTGTTGGATTGATTAATAAAAATAAAAAAAATAAAGAAAGAAAATTTATTTAAAAAAATAAAATAGATTTTTGAAAAATGAGAATCGATACTGAATCGTACAACATGACAATGGCGATTTGAATTTGAATCGATTTTTTCCCCCACCCCTACACTACACACAGGAAAACAACCAAAACACTGAAAATGTGGTGCGAATCTGGTAACAAATGAAGGAAGAAGAATTAATTCCCAAGAAAAACAGCACGGGGTCCATCGTCTGGCGGTGGTTGGGCTTCAAGCGGGAATATGTTGAACAATTATGTGGCAAAAGCGTTGCTACAAAAAGTAGCAGCACTACTAATGTAGCATCATTTGAAAAGTCACCCGCTAGAGAATGAAGAGTGCTTGAAACTCCGCATGTCAACATCTCCGGCCGATGCCACACCCACAAAATGCCCAAGCAACTATTTTCAGATCAACACCGTATGAAAAAAATAATCAACAACAGAAGGAGATAACGTCCGCAGGAACCTACCACATAGCGAAGGACATACACTATTTGATTTCCTATTATGCAGCTCATTTTTATTTGACAGTTATTGAAATATCTTGTGTGACATCATGCACAAAAGTGCATTTTATCTGTTTTTAACTATTGTAGTGATGTTCTGTACAAAAAGTGCACTTTAATTTAGTGTTGTTTTGATACGTCATCTTAGTGACATCATGCACAAAAGTGCACTCATAGCTTGTTTTAAAATGTCTCTGACAGTCTTGCACTTTCTGTTTTGGAAATGACATGAATGTTTCTGCCACTGCTTAATAACTGTTTAATAAATACAGTTTTGGTAAATTGACTTAGTTGTGATTTCCTTCTCTGCATGACAGTTTAAAATGAGCATATATTAATGAAGTATGAACAAGAATGTTTTAATGTAGACACATATAATCATTATACTGGTGTGATTATATGCATCAAGTGTTCATTCAAGGTAAGGCAAAATATCAAGATATATATCGTGTATCGTGACATGGCCTAAAAATATCGAGATTTTAATAAAAGCCCTAATTAACAGTAAAAGTTAATAGTTCATTTTCTACCACTTGTCCCTAATAATTGTGTCAAAATAATAGAATGATAAATGACACAATATGTTACTGCATACATCAGCAGACTAAATTAGGAGCCTTTGTTTGTGTACTTACTAATAAAAGACATGTTGTCTTATATGTTCACTATTTTATTTAAGGACAAACTTGCAATAAAAAAACATGTTTAATGTACCGTACGATTTTTTCTTAAAATAAAGCCAATAACGCAATTTTTGTGGTCCCCTTTATTTAGAAAAGTGTCGAAAAGTACTGAAAAGTATCGAAATACATGCAATCATGGCCACGTCTTTGTTTTGTAAACAAACCCCTTGGCTGTAACGAACACAAGGAAAAATGGACAAGCTATTCGCTCGTCTGCGCCGAGGAACGCAATAGGATTTCAGTCAAAGGTCAAATGTGAAACGTCGGTGGTTTAATTATCCGTAGCCTCAGACAATGATGGGAGGACGTTTACAGATGACGAGGTGTTCCCCAGATAAAGGTCAGTTCATCTGGAAATGTTTTGTTGTTTTCCAACGCTGAATTATTCCCCCTGTAGCTATAATCGTGGTGATGTGCAGAACAAACACAACAAAGGTGTGTTTGTGCAGAGAAGAAGATAAAAACCGATCCAAGGGACAATTGCCGTCCCTATTTTGGTGTCTATCACCCTGGAAGATATTCACTGCCTTTACGAAAAGCATACAATAACATGTAAATCTGGAGCTAAAGTGCCTTTGGATGCAGTGAAGCAAACAAATGGCATGCATTTTTTTTTCAGGAATAGTCCTTAAAGCTTCTAAATCTTTCGGCTTTGCATCATTCAGATGGTATATATATTTTTTTTTATTGCAAAAATCAATTCAAAGTCAGTCGATTCACAGTTTGGCCTTGAGAATATTTCCATTCCATCATTCGAGTCGGCAACAAGACCTTGTAGGTTTGCCACAAGACGATCAGCGTGGGGTCGTTATCGTTCTGGAACTTGACCAGAGGAAAGCGTAGGAAAATAGACACGACTAAAGGCAGCTCTATCATTAGACAGTGTAGCAGAGGAAGCTCAGGGCATAAACAGCCGTAATGAGCGTCGTAAATCAGCGAGAGGCAAACAGAAATGAGCTAAAAATATGAACAAATATAAAAGGATGAGAGGGTATGCAATATGTATAAGTGAGGCTAGATATGGGGGGAATAATTGCATGCCTTTTATGTTTTTTGTTTTCAGTTTCATCTCTGTTTTCATCAGGAAATGGGTTTGATTCTAGAAACTGATGCACACAAACACATTGTAAACATATCCCTGGTCGCCACAATTCATGACAAATCTAGCACTCAATCCTGCCATTGTTGTTCGGAAGTTATTGCATTTATCTCCATTCAAATCAAAGCACTTTCAATTCAGACTAGGATGCGATTTGTATGAAATATGACTAAACCTAACCATTGCTGAAGGATGGGAATATGACTATACTGTAATTCACTGATCGGTGTACTAAACTCCTGTTTATGTCTTGTATTGAGCAGTGTTGCGCTAGTGGAAGGCTGCATGGATGGGGCTTTACTTCCTATGGTTGACAAGTTGCAAACTACCAAAATGACCCGAATATTACACTCTTCTAAAAAGGATGAGTCGTCTTATAATTGGGGTTGAGAGATTTATATGTGCAAACCAACAGATGGTGCCAAACGACTTCTCCCAAATGCGTCTGAGCTTTTCTCCCTGTCATTCACTTCTTAAGACTGCACAGTAACACATCGATCCGTATAAAAGACAGTATTATCCCTCAAACATAGTCCCAAAAATACGAGTTGTCTTACATTTAGGGTCTAGATGTGTATATGTGCAGACCAACAGGTGGTGCCAAACGACTTCTCCCAAATGTGTCTGAGCTTTTCTCCCTGTCATTCACTTCTTTAGACTGCACACTAACACATTGATCCATATAAAAGACAGTGGTTTCCCTCAAACCTAGTCCCAAAAATACGAGTTGTCTTACATTTTGTGTCTAGATGTGTATATGTGCAGACCAACAGGTGGCGCCAAACGACTTCTCCCAAATGCGTCTGAGCTTTTCTCCCTGTCATTCACTTCTTTAGACTGCACACTAACACATTGTTGCGTATAAAAGACAGTATTTTCCCTCAAACATAGTCCCAAAAATATGAATTGTCTTACATTTTGGGTCTAAATGTGCAGACCAACAGGTGGCGCCAAACGACTTACGGTATTCCAAATGCGTCTGAGCTTTTCTCCCTGTCATTTACTTCTTTAGACTGCACACTGACACATTGATCTGTATAAAAGACAGTATTTTCCCTCAAACCTAGTCCCAAAAATACGAGTTGTCTTACATTTTGGGTCTAGATGTGTATATGTGCAAACCAACAGGTGGCGCCAAACGACTTCTCTCAAATGCGTCTGAGCTTTTCCCCCTGTCATTCACTTCTTTAGACTGCACACTAACACATTGATCCGTATAAAAGACAGTATTTTCCCTCAAACCTAGTCCCAAAAATACGAGTTGTCTTACATTTTGGGTCTAGATGAGTATGTGTACAGACCAACAGGTGGCGCCAAACAACTTCTCCCAAATGCTTCTGAGCTTTTCTCCCTGTCATTCACTTCTTTAGCCTGCACACTAACACATTGCTCCGTATAAAAGACAGTATATCCCTCAAACCTAGTCCCAAAAATACGAGTTGTCTTACATTTTGGGTCTCGATGTGTATATGTGCAGACCAACAGGTGGCACCAAACGACTTCTCCCAAATGCGTCTGAGCTTTTCTCCCTGTCATTCACTTCTTTAGACTGCACACTAACACATTGATCTGTATAAAAGACAGTATTTTCCCTCAAACGTAGTCCCAAAAATACAAGTTGTCTTACATTTTGGGTCTAGATGTGTATATGTGCAGCCCAACAGGTGGCGCCAAACAAGTTCTCCCAAATGCGTCTGAGCTTTTCTCCCTGTCATTCACTTCTTTAGACTGCACACTAACACATTGATCTGTATAAAAGACAGTGTTTTCCCTCAAACGTAGTCCCAAAAATACAAGTTGTCTTACATTTTGGGTCTAGATGTGTATATGTGCAGACCAACAGGTGGCGCCAAACGACTTCTCTCAAATGCGTCTGAGCTTTTCCCCCTGTCATTCACTTCTTTAGACTGCACACTAACACATTGATCCGTATAAAAGACAGTATTTTCCCTCAAACCTAGTCCCAAAAATACAAGTTGTCTTACATTTTGGGTCTAGATGAGTATGTGTACAGACCAACAGGTGGCGCCAAACAACTTCTCCCAAATGCTTCTGAGCTTTTCTCCCTGTCATTCACTTCTTTAGCCTGCACACTAACACATTGCTCCGTATAAAAGACAGTATATCCCTCAAACCTAGTCCCAAAAATACGAGTTGTCTTACATTTTGGGTCTCGATGTGTATATGTGCAGACCAACAGGTGGCACCAAACGACTTCTCCCAAATGCGTCTGAGCTTTTCTCCCTGTCATTCACTTCTTTAGACTGCACACTAACACATTGATCTGTATAAAAGACAGTATTTTCCCTCAAACGTAGTCCCAAAAATACAAGTTGTCTTACATTTTGGGTCTAGATGTGTATATGTGCAGCCCAACAGGTGGTGCCAAACAAGTTCTTCCAAATGCATCTGAGCTTTTCTCCCTGTCATCCACTTCTTTAGACTGCACACTAACACATTGTTGCGTATAAAAGACAGTATTTCCCCTCAAACATAGACCCAAAAATACGAGTTGTCTTACATTTAGTGTCTAGATGTGTATATGTGCAGACCAACAGGTGGCGCCAAACGACTTCTCCCAAATGCGTCTGAGCTTTTCTCCCTGTCATTCACTTCTTTAGACTGCACACTAACACATTGATCCGTATAAAAGACAGTATTCTCCCTCAAACCTAGTCCCAAAAATACAAATTGTCTTACATTTTGGGTCTAGATGTGTATATGTGCAGACCAACAGGTGGCACCCAACGACTTCTACCAAATGCAGTATTCTGTTTGTATTAGTCCAGTTTCACAAATTCCTCAGTGAATTCACCGTGGAGTTATTGAGTCCGTTTAGCCAATTGGAGAACTAGCTTTCGCAGCTAGTGGGTCCATGACGATGACTTTTGTTTTGTTAGATGATCCGTGTTACAAACACCGTTTGGAAACATTTAAGGTATGTAAATAAACATTTACAAAATCTTTCTGTGGAAATAACTCATTTCGTAATGTATATATCCGGTGATGATAATATATGGAATTTAAAAACATATTTTCTTATTTAGTGGGTGGGGCTTGTATACTCTATAGGAGTGGTTCTTAACCTGGGTTCGATCGAACCCTAGGGGTGAGTCGGCCTCAGGGGTCCGCCGCGGAGGTCAAGACACGCCCGACTCATCGTGTAAATAAAACTTCTCCCTGTCGGCGTGTTATGAATACCCCCAAACAATGTTCCCTCTAATTTTCCATATGCGTGAGCAAACGCAAACACTCTTTGAGCATTCGGTGGAGCACATGTGAGCGAAGTCAGACGTGCACATGCACTGTGGTCACATATGCAGCACACCTGTAGCACTCCTGTCCCAAACCTGACTAAATAACAAGTTCAATGTTTTATTATTGTAATCAAATGACAGCAGTCATTTCCATGAGATTATTTTCTAATATAAATGTTTTGGCCCAATTACAATGACTATAACATATTGTTTTTCATGAGCTGTGTACTAGTATTATATTTCTGGGTGGGGGGTCTTACTTTGGAAATAATGTGTACCCCTTTCAGATATTGCATTTAGTTCCCACTAAAACATTCACATGTTGCACAATGAGATGTAAACATGGGATGATGTGTAAATTCCTGTAACTTTCTGTTTGTAAAATATACCTTTATTGGTATTTATTTAATATAATAACATCATTTTATGATTACGGTTTGGGTTCGGTGAATGCGCATAAGAAACTGGTGGGGTTCGGTACCTCCAACAAGGTTAAAAAGCACTGCTCTATAGTCTAGAAAATAAGGTAATTTTGTCTATTTTGGCCTTGTTTTTGTCTTAGAAAATATTTTTCCAAAAGCATCTCAGGTGGTTTACATATATTCAGGTAAATATGTCACGACTGGGGCTTGCAGCTAAGTAGTGGCCTCCGTTTTGCTTGGATGGCCTCAACACACAAACAAACAAAAAGGAACCAATGAATCAAAAAAACTATCGCACATAATTGACCAGATTCTTTACCTGGGAATGAATTGATTGTCAAGCAAAACTTTAAGTAATTAGCGCATTACATACTGGTTGATGACTGGTGTGTAGGCTGTCCTGTCTTCGTCTATGACCGACACCATGAGGGTGATGAGCTTGGGCCAAAAGTCCAAGTTCTTGATAGACGGCCCTTGTTCTTCACGTGGGAGATCTTGCTTCCGGCTCTGCAGACAGGGAATTCAGGAAATGTTAGGCACTCTAGGAAAAATGGATATGATGCATGAAGTATCGAGTATTGGTTATAGAGTCATATTGCGTCATTTTATTGCCATGATGCAATTCACAGGGACACCAAGTTAGCATTTCAGTAAGTGATTAGAGATACAGTACAGGCCAAAAGTTTGGACACACCTTCTCATTTCAATGCGTTTTCTTTATTTTCATGACTATTTCCACTGTAGATTGTCACTGAAAGTATCAAAACTATGACACGTGTGAAGTGAAAACCCTTTCAGGTAGACTACCTCTTGAAGCTCATTGAGAGAATGCCAAGAGTGTGCAAAACAGTAATCAGAGCAAAGGGTGGCTATTTTGAAGAAACTAGAATATAAAACATTTTTTCAGTTATTTCACCTTTTTTTGTTAAGTACACAACTCCACCTGTGTTTATTCATAGTTTTGATGCATTCAGTGACAATCTACAATGTAAATAATCATAAAAATATAGAAAACCGATTGAATGAGAAGGTGTGTCCAAACTTTTGGCCTGTACTCTATGTGTGAAACAGAAATAGTGGATTCAATGAACTCTGGTGGTTTTATATTCAAGCATTTCTGACCTAAAATGTTATCAAAGCCAAAGACCAACAGATTATTCTATATGAATACATGCAAACCCGTACACATACTGTGACAATGAAGCATATCATTTATGACATACTCTCACGGGAACATAATATACATGTTTTACTCTTGTTTGTGTATGCAAATGCAAGCCTATTGTAGATGAATGGAAAAATTGCTAAGCCAGTTCGATTCCTTTACTGAATAATTTAGCGAGAATGATCCAACAACCTTCAGCATATTGACTTTGGTGCAGCCACACAACACACGTTACAAGGAGGAGAGCTTGAGAATTGGAATTACAACACAAATCCATGTGTTTATCATTAACCAATCGACAACCGCAGATTTTTTGTTGTTGTTGTGTGTTTTCCAACATCACGACATGGTTTCATCACGCAGATGACGATCGTGTGAACGATGATTGTGTGTCGCCTTCCTTTTTAATCATTCGGTTTGGGAGCTTCACACTAATAAAAAGGGATTACTTCGCATTCTGTCAGAACTCCCATTTACAGCATCTTAGGCTTACAAAATTTCTGATTCACTTTTTTTTTTAATATGAAAAGACGATTGTGAATGCAAAAAAAAACAGTTTCAGCGTGAGATTGATAACACAAAGACTTGGGAATTGCTAAGTTAAACTGTCTTTTTCAGAGTGAACAAGCATGAAGCTTGAAGATATTGTAGTGGAGGTGCGAGATGGAATGGAAAGACAGTTGAAAAGTCATACCTTAGGGCAAATTCATCAACGATAAAACCCCAATCAATGGAATATTGATATAACTCTTATTGTATTTGGGCAGTTTCACATATTTTTATTTGTGCATGTCTTTCATTTTCCACAAAATAAATGTTTCTATGTTTGTAACACCAGAATTTAGGGGCTTTGTGCAGTTACAACCCCAAAATATACTGTTGCCGTGGTAATTACAAACCGCGTTTCCATATGAGTTGGGAAATTGTGTTAGATGTAAATATAAACAGAATGCAATGATTTGCAAATCATTTTCAACCCATATTCAGTTGAATATGCTACAAAGACAACATTTTTGATGTTCAAACTGTTAAACATTTTTTTTTTGTGAATAATCATTAACTTTAGAATTTGATGCCAGCAACACGTGGCAAAGAAGTTGGGAAAGGTGGCAATAAATACTGATAAAGTTGAGGAATGCTCCTCAAACACTGATTTGGAACATCCCACAGGTGAACAGGCAAATTGGGAACAGGTGGGTGCCATGATTGGGTATAAAAGTAGATTCTATTAAATGCTCAGTCATTCACAAACAAGGATGGGACGAGGGTCACCACTTTGTCAACAAATACGTGAGCAAATTTTTGAATAGTTTAAGAAAAACCTTTCTCAACCAGCTATTGCAAGGAATTTAGGGATTTCACCATCTACGGTCCGTAATATCATCAAAGGGTTCAGAGAATCTGGAGAAATCACTGCACGTAAGCAGCTAAGCCTGTGACCTTCGATCCCTCAGGCTGTACTGCATCAACAAGCGACATCAGTGTGTAAAGGATATCACCACATGGGCTCAGGAACACTTCAGAAACCCACTGTCAGTAACTACAGTTGGCCGCTACATCTGTAAGTGCAAGTTAAAACTCTCCTATGCAAGGCGAAAACCGTTTATCAACAACACCCAGAAATGCCGTCGGCTTCGCTGGGCCCGAGCTCATCTAAGATGGACTGATACAAAGTGGAAAAGTGTTCTGTGGTCTGACAAGTCCACATTTCAAATTGTTTTTGGAAACTGTGGACGTCGTGTCCTCCGGACCAAAGAGGCAAAGAACCATCCGGACTGTTACAGGCACAAATTTCAAAAGCCAGCATCTGTGATGGTTTGGGGGTGTATTAGTGCCCAAGACATGGGTAACTTACACATCTGTGAAGGTGCCATTAATGCTGAAAGGTACATACAGGTTTTGGAGCAACATATGTTGCCATCCAAGCAACATCTTTTTCATGGACGCCCCTGCTTATTTCAGCAAGACAATGCAAAGCCACATTCTGCACGTGTTACAACAGCGTGGCTTCGTAGTAAAAGAGTGCGGTTACTACCAGTCTAGTACCCGCACTCTTTTACTGTGTGGCGCAATATGAAGCTTAAAATACCACAACGGAGACCCCGGACTGTTGAACAACTTAAGCTGTACATCAAGCAAGAATAGGAAATAATTCCACCTAAAAAACTTCAAAAATTGGTCTCCTCAGCTCCCAAACATTTACTGAGTGTTGTTAAAAGGAAATGCCATGTAACACAGTGGTAAAAATGCCCCTGCGCCAACTTTTTTTGCAATTAAATTCTAAGTTAATGATTATTTGCAAAAAAGAAAAAAACTTTCTCAGTTCTAACATTACATATCTTGTCTTTGCAGTCTATTCAATTGAATATAAGTTGAAAAGGATTTGCAAATCATTGTATTCTGTTTTTATTTATGATTTACACAATGTGCCAATTTCACTGGTTTTGGGTTTTGTATATCGTAATCATGGTTTTCATTCAAGACTAAAAACAGTTAAAGAATATTGTCATTTTGGCCATTAATTTAGTGATATCTGTCCCATATCAGAAAAAACATAGCGTTGGTCTATGTATTGAATTGCTTCTGAAATCTCCAATATAAGCTCTCTGATACAAGCAGTCCTGCAGTCGGTTAACATCTAAATGTCCTCCAGTAAGCACACAAGTTTGGTTTTTTCTTGTATTTGAGTCAAGTCATTTACAAAGTGTCAACATGTAAATGACTTGACTTGACTTGCTGGGAGCTAGCAGCTACACAGCAGCCATGCTCACTATAGCACATAAGCCAGACATACATAATGGTGTCCTTAATTGGAACACTAACTGGTAAGTGAGTAAATGAGTGGCCAAAATGACAATATTTCATACTTGCCAACCTTGAGACCTCCGATTTCAGGAGGTGGGGGGTGGGAGGCGTGGTTAAGATATATATATATATAAGAAATACTTGACTTTCAGTGAATTCTAGCTATATATATATATATATTTTATTACATACATATATATATATGCATATATATATATATATATATATATATATATATATATTTACACATATACACACACATAACACTCATCTACTCATTGTTGAGTTAAGGGTTGAATTGTCCATCCTTGTTCTATTCTCTGTCACTATTTCAGAACACACACATTATACAAATATACATTATAAAATCAATAAGAAAATGGGAGCTCTAATTTGGGAGTCTGAATTAGGATCAGAAGTTCCTATATAAACATTGCGCACTCACGTCGCCTTTTTGTATTGATTACTGCAGCTGTGCACTGGATTAATTCACAAATACAAACTACAACTCACAAACACTTTAGAGTTAGGCTCCACCATCAGAATGTGTACTTAAACTTATAAAGATCACATGGATATTATTCAGTGAGTTGATTCACCAAAACTAGCCTGTTATAGAGGAGGAAAACGCACACAGGACGTTTCAATTGTTCACAGACTGGTCGCGCTCATCAGAATGACAAGACACTTCCGGTATGCAGGTGATAGCATTCAATTGGGAAGAAACGCCCTACTGCCCCCTACTGACCAATGTGAATACTGATAAATGTGTAATGACAGCTCCAAAAAACGAATTCAAACCACAAAATAAAATAAATAAATCAACACAAAAATGTGACACATTATGGGTGGGTCACATATGCATGTACAGTAGATGGCAGTATTGTCCTGTTTAAAAGTGTCACAACATTGCTGTTTACGGCAGACAAACTGCTTTACGGTAGATGAAAACTTGACTGCTGTTGTTGTGTGTTGTTACCGCGCTGGGAGGACGTTAATGAAACTGCCTAACAATAAACCCACATAAGAAACCAAGAACTCGCCCTCCATCATTAGCTGTTTATATTGTGGGAAAGCGGACGTGTGAACAGGCTGTCAACACGTCACTCAGGTCCGCATGGAGCTGGAGGGGGCGTGGCCTCCAGCTCCGCCTGAATTTCGGGAGATTTTCGGAAGAAAATTTGTCCCAGGAGGTTTTCGGGAGAGGCGCTGAATTTCGGGAGTCTCCCGGAAAATCCGGGAGGGTTGGCAAGTATGCAATATTTTCAACCATTTTTAGTATTGAATGCAAACCAAGATGTGTCATAACTTAACAACTTCCAACATTTTTTTTAAATGCCACGTGAACGCAAAAGAGCAGTTTGCACTTTAGATTATAAGCACTGAGACTTGGAAATAGCTGATTTACATTTTCTCTGGCAGAATTAACAAGTGGGAGACAGTTGATGATGAGATGAGATGTTGCAGTGGAGGTGTTAAAGCAATGGAAAAGCAGTTGAAACGACCATACATTAGGGCACGCTCGTCAACAATAAAAGCCCAATAAATTGGCAGGACTTTTTTCTTCCTATCTTGGGAGATTGCAAATGTGATCCTGAGTTAACGCACAAAGACGGTGCCTAATGGGAATTCCTGTTCAACGGGAAGCATGAATAATGAAAAGAACAACTCTGCAGGGGGGTTAGTCCGCCATGGAAACCGTGCACAGGTGCAAAAGTGAAGGACACGTATGAAGGTTGACGAGTGCGTTTCCCTGTTAAAACTCCCTTTGCTCATTTATATTCGCCTCATGACCACATTGTTCGATGTGATTAAGTAGATGCTGCTTTTTTTTTTTTTTTTTTTTACAGTCAACAACACACCCATGGCTTTCAAATTTTTACTGTAAGATTGCACCTTAGCAGCACCGCCGCTACGACTACTTTCACCAAGGCGAGGGCAATAGCATCAAGATTGATGGCGGCGCATCGCTCTCCCAGAGGCTACCTGTGATGCTTTATGTTTATTGTTTAGTGCTCCCAGGTTTCCATTTGCATGCGACAGGCTCCTCATCAATTATGGCAATTCAAGTCAAATTTAGAGTCTGGGACTGAGAGCGGCACGATGGGAATGTGCTCGTGTCCTGAAGGAACGCACACAGGTGGTGCGACAAGAGAGTTGACGGATTATTGAAATCCAGAATCCACTCTAGACCCTAGAGCAGGGGTCAGCAACCCGCGGCTCTTGACTTTAGCGCCACTCTAGTGGCTCCTAGGAGCATTTTTTTTTTAAAGGATTGAAAATGGAAAAAGATGCGGGGGTCAATATTTGTTTTTGTTTTAGTATGTTGTTCGTTTGAGGACAAACATGACACAAACCTTCCCAATTGTTAGAAAGCCCACTGTTTAATATGTTTGATATGAGTATTTGGTGAACATCGTTTTGTCCTACTCATTTCGGCTCTTCTTGAACTCACCACAGTGTGGACTGTGACGCAACAGTTTGTTTACATGTGCAATCTTCCACTCCTTCTTTGTCTTATTTTGTCCACCAAACGTTTCATACTGTGCGTGAATGCACAAAGGTGTGCTTTGTTGATGTTATTGATTTGTTGGAGTGCTAACATGCTATTTAGGCTAGCTGTATGTACATATTGCATCATTATGCCTCATTTGTAGGTATATTTGAGCTAATTTAATTACCTTTACTTGTATCCTCTTTGAATATAATTTAGGTTTGCATGTCTCATGACACATTATCTGTATGTAATATTGGCTGCATTTCAGATATATGTTTGTGTGCCATGTTGTTCCAGACCACAGCAAACATTACCTAGCTTGCCAAAGATTGTAATAAATCTATTAAAAGAAGACAGCCTGCCGTTTCCTTTAACTTGGACACACACATCTATACCTTTGGCCATTAAAAGCCAGTAATTTCCAGGAGTTATCTCACCTTCTGAGTAGCCTCTGATTTACTAATGGTTTCTAACGTTGTAAAAATGTGTGGAATAAATATTACATTTCAACATTTCTGTCAACGAAGATTTGCTTCAGCCTGCAACACATAGTCATTTTGATAGTAGGCTATTATAGCTAATATAAACACATATTCATTATAAGACTTATACACGGCTTTTCATTTTTTACGGCTCCAGACAGATTTATTTTTTGTATTTTTGGTCCAATATGGCTCTTTCAACATTGTGGGTTGCCAACCCTTGCCCTAGAGCAGACCTGGGCAAATTAAGGCCCGGGGGCCACATGCGGCCCGTTAAGCTTTTCAATCTGGCCCGCCGGACATTCCCAAATCATTTTTTGGATGTTTAAGATGTAAAGTGTAGCTGCCATTATGATATGCAGTGATATTTTCTAATGACCATAAGTCTTCAACTATACTAAGTATTTCAATGGTTGGAATCTGCGCTTATGGATGATATACCAGTTACAATGGTAATCTAATTAGTTACTATGGTCATCTAATTAGTTACTAAGGTAATCTACGTCACAGCAGCTCAGACGAGGCACCAAGCAGTGTGGGCGGGAAGCGTTTCCACAGACGCGGAAGTAGATTTTCACAACAAAGTTCTAAAGCTTAGTGATATATCAGATATATTAGATTCTAGGTGGGTTTATTTTGTACCCTTGGCGTTCATATTTCACTGTTTGTTGCATTTTTGTTGCATTTCACTTCATTGTAAAATGTGTCGATCGAAAGGGGGTGTGACGTTAATATTTTGTCAATATTCAGTGTTTTATCCGTCGTAGAAAAATGTACAATTCCATTACGTTTAAGGGGGTCTGTCATAACGTTTTTAGCATTCAATCAGACATTATTGTGAGGTTTTGTATTAGTATTCCTAAAAATAGATATACCGGCCCCCAGACACATTTTTTTCCTCTAAATGTGGCCCCCAAGTCAAAATAATTGCCCAGGCCTGCCCTAGAGGATATACACGGTATTCAGCTCATGTTTTGGGGGCCACATTTCCATAAAGCTAAGGACTGTTGGGCCGGACCTTTTGCGTCACTATTAGTCTTATTTTGTATATTCCAGAGAACCGGCGTCCTCCAAAGTAGACATTTGATCATCGTCTATATATTTTGTCAGAGTTACAGGAGCGTGCTGCTGTTTTGAAGAACCTTTGCAAAAAAGCTAATCAAAGATCATCTCTATGACAGCACTCTAGTGATTTAAAAAAATCTGCTCCATAAAGGTGAGTCTCTCACATGTTTTTTTAACCGAAGTTGCAGGCCATCAGTTGAATAGCCCGAATTATGAAAAAGGAATAGTAGACTTTGCATGCAGTTGCTATTCCAAAGACGTTACACTGCAGTCGTGTATAGACTACAGTGTGTTGCCCTATCCGGGAAGTAGTCTTTGCCATTAGATTGCATTTGCCAGTCTTTTTTTTTTAGTTGAGCCCTACAAAATGTTTAAACTGTAAGAATTATATTTACTACACACCAGCTGTTTGATTGTTACATGCATCTTTGTTGTAATTTTGATGACCAGATTTGGATTAGTTGAAAGCCCCATTTCAAATCACTAATGCTCGTCCATAGCGTGTTTATAGCAAATCCAGTGGAAAAAGTGGAACCTTACTCCCTGAGAGAGCATGAGGAGGTTGAGGTGGGCGGGGTTGAGGTGTGTGTGTGTGTGTGGGGGGGGGGGTATATTGTAGCGTCTCGGAAGAGTAAGTGCTGCAAGGGGTTCTGGGTATTTGTTCTGTTGTGTTTATGTCGTGTTACGTTGCGGATGTTCTCCCGAAATGTGGTTCACAGTGTGGCACATATTTGTAACAGTGTTAAAGTTGTTTATACGGCCACCCTCAGTGTGACCTGTATGGCTGTTGACCAAGTATACGTTGCATTCACTTGTGTGTGTGAAAAGCCGTATATATTATGTGACTGGGCCGGCACGCTAATGCAGTGCCTTTAAGGTTTATTGGTGTTCTGTACTTCTCCCTACGTCCGTGTACACAGCGGCGTTTTAAAAAGTCATACATTTTACTTTTTGAAACCGATACCGAGAATTTTGAAACCGATACCGATAATTTCCGATATTACATTTTAAAGCATTTATCGGCCGATTATATCGGCAGTCCGATATTATCGGACATCCCTACCTGAAACTATATTTTCTGTGGCTCTATCTAGTGGTACGCCAAATAATCACTTGATTAAAGTACAGTGTTTTATTATCCTTTATACAAACTGTGTGTAATTTTACAGTGGCCAAACATTGAATTCAATTAAATAATTGTTATAACATAATTTTGTTTTAATTAATACTTAGGCCTACTACTCTACTGTATTTTGATGTGGGTCATTATGGTGGTCCTTGGTGAAAAAAGTTTGAGAACCACTGTTCCTTTGGGAATCATTGTCTCCAAATGTGAACAAATTGTAGGTTGACCCTTGTTGAAATTGCTTCACCTTGAAGGTTTCAAAGCAGTAAAAGAGTTCAATTTGAGCTTCCGCCAGTTGCTCCTCTTGCTTCATGGTGATAGTAGGCAATATTTGGACACAATGAATAAACAGACTCCCATGTGCTTTACCAATGATATTTATATTGAGCTCGGATCATATACAATATATTGCCAAAAGTATTTGGCCACCCATCCAAATAACCAGAATCAGGTGTCCTAATCACTTGGCCCGGCCACAGGTGTATACAATCAAGCACTTAGGCATGGAGACTGTTTCTACAAACTCTCAGGAGCTCAGTGATTTCCAGCGTGGAACTGTCATAGGATGCCACCTGTGCAACAAATCCAGTTGTGAAATTTCCTCTTTCCTAAATATTCCAAAGTCAACTGTCGGTTTTATTATAATAAAATGGAAAAGTTTGGGAACAACAGCAACTCAGCCACAAAGTGGTAAGCCACGTAAAAACTGACAAGAGGGTTCAGCAGAGGAATTATGGTGTGGGGTTAGTTCCAGTGAAAGGAACTTTGAATACTCCAGAATACCAAAACATTTTGGACAATTCCATGCTCCCAACCTTGTGGGAACAGTTTGGAGCGGACCCCTTCCTCTCCCACCATGACTGTCCACCAGTGCACAAAGCAAGGTCCATAAAGACATGGATGCCAGAGTCTCATGTGGATGAACTTGACTGGCCTGCACAGAGTCCTGACCTGAACCCGATAGAACACCTTTGGGATGAATTAGAACGGAGACTGAGAGCCAGGCCTTCTCGACCAACATCAGTGCGTGACCTCACCAATGCGCTTTTGGAAGAATGGTCGGAAAATTCCTATAAACACACTCCGCAACCTTGTGGACAGCCTTCCCAGAAGAGTTGAAGCTGTAATAGCTGCAAAAGGTGGACCGACATCATATTGAACCCTATGGGTTAGGAATGGGGTGGCACTTCAAGTTCATATGTGAGTCAAGGCAGCTGGCCAAATACTTTTGGCAATATGATATTGAAATGTATCTTATAACAAAGTGAACCAGCCACGCTTTCCCCACTTTCAAAGACTTAAAAAAAGAAGAAGTGTTTTTTCCACTTTGATTATTTAACACGGGGTCCCCTATTCCTCTCTTCCCTTCCTCTCCCCCCTAGCTAATTCATGCCCTGGCGGAAGCGACGGGCTGGAGGTTGTCGTGTTACGCAAGAAGCCTTGTTGTGGCAGGCCTGCACTTTGCTGGGCTCTCGAATGAGTTGTAACCACGCAGACAGCGAGGGTAGCTGTGTGCGCCCGTGTCTACGAGCACAATAATTTATAGTCATAGCGACATTAGCTTGAGGGGCCATGTCTTCTTTTTTTTCTCTCCCATTGATGGAGAGGCTGTCTATGCTGAAAAGAGTGGGGGGGGGGGGGGGGGGGGAGAAAAAAAAAAGGTATAATTAGCAAAAGTGTCTCTCTCTCTCTGGTGTGGTAATTGCTTACAACACCTCTGGCTGTTTAAGCAAAAGAGCGTATTATTCCATTATAGTCGAAGAAAAAGGACATTATCTTGTGTGGTGTGGCGAAGTTGCCTGTTGCTTGGTGGCTGTTCAGGCGAGACCGATGGAGGAGTAAACATGGACGCTCCGAGTGCTCCCGGCCAGCCAATATTAGTCAAAAAGATCCGAAAAGGCAGCCTGGGTTAATGTTCCATCTGCGATGCAGGTTGACCCGAAAGTGCTTATTTCAAAACAAATTTCCCAAATAAAGTAAGGTAGCTCCAGCACCCCCCGCAACTCTGAAAGAGACAAGTGGTAGAAAATGGATGGATGGAAGTCAGTATTGTCTGAGTATCTCTGTCTGGGCAGGAGCCTGCAATGCCTCAGACTGGAAGTCTCTCCAGAGAGTGGTGAGGACGGCGGACAAGATCATCAGGACTCCTCTTCCTCCTATCCAGGAGATCGCAAAAAGCCGCTGCCTGACCAGGGCTCAGAAAATCTGCAAAGACTCCTCCCACCCCCAACAAGGACTGTTTTCACTGCTGGACTCTAGAAAGAGGTTCCGCAGCCTCCGAAGCAGAACCTCCAGGTTCTGTAACAGCTTCTTCCCTCAGGCCGTAAGACTCTTGAACGCATCATAATTAAATGATCCCCTCAACTTCTCTCCAAAATGGATTAACTCGCTGGAATAAAAAAGACAATATAACATACATCCATAAATGTGGACGCATGTGAAAAAGTGCAATATATTTATCTGTACAGTAATCCATTTATTTATTTATATATATTTATTTATTTTATATATATATTTGTATATTATTTATATATATTTATTTATTTATATATGCACCTTATTGTTTTTTTTTAATTTATTAATTTATTTTTTTTATCCTGCACTACCATGAGCTTATGTAACGAAATTCCGTTCTTATCTGTGTGGTAAAGTTCAAATTTGAATGACAATAAAAAGGAAGTCTAAGTCTAAGTCTAAGTCTAATGTCTGCTACATATTTAACCCTCTTGGGACGTTGGATTTTAATTGTCTTCAAAGCCAAAAATCCTTTAAAGGCCGAAACAACATTTTGGATTCATATTTTTTTTTTGTGACTTTTTTGCGACATTTCTCAGTAAACTTCAGTCCTAAACAACAATAATGATGGTAAATGGGTTATACTTGTATAGCGCTTTTCTACCTTCAAGGTACTCAAAGAGCTTTGACACTATTTCCACATTCACCCATTCACACACACATTCACACACTGATGGCGGGAGCTGCCCTAACCACGACCCATCAGGAGCAAGGGTGAAGTGTTTTGCTAAAGGACACAACAGACGTGACGAGGTTGGTAGAAGCTGGGGATCGAACCAGGAACCCTCAGGTTGCTGGCACGGCCACTCTCCCAACCGCGCCACACCGTCCCCAATAATAATAATAATAATAATAAAATAATGTCGGAAGTTACTCAAGTTATGCAAATGTTCGCTAATTGAAAACTGTGACATCATTGATCATTTATAAAAAATAAAAAGACCGTGGATTTGTGGTTAGAGTGTATACTTCGCTCGGGGTCGCGGGTGTGGTTGAAGCCCATCTCAGCTGCATTCAACACATTTTGTTTAGATCGATTTTTATTGACATTTCATTAAACGGGTGGAAGTGGGAGGCTGGAGCCTATCCCAGCTGCACTCGGGTGTACGGCAGGATACGCCCGCTACAAGTCACCACCTCATCGCAGTGCTAACACAGATAGACAGACAACATTCACACTCAAACTTAATAAAATAATAATTTATACAATTATTGTATATTATTATATAATTATTCACAAAATAATGTGAATTAAATTAAATGATTAAATAAGTCATATATACTATTTTGTAAAACAATATTTGAATCATGCTACCTATATTTGTTGTGGTATATTTGGATAATTTACTTGTACAAACCCCAAAACCAGTGAAGTTGGCACGTTGTGTAAATCGTAAATAAAGACAAAATACAATGATTTGCAAATCCTTTTCAACTTATATTCAATTAAATAGACTGCAAAGACAAGATATTTAATGTTTGAACTGAGAAATATATTTTATTTTTTTTGCAAATATTCATCCATCCATCCATTTTCTACCGTTTGTCCCTTTTGGGGTGCTGGAGCCTATCTCAGCTGCATTTGGGTGGAAGGCGGGGTACACCCTGGACAAGTTGCCGCCTCATCACAGGGCCAAGACAGATAGACAGACAACATTCACACTCACATTCACACACTAGGGCCAATTTAGTGTTGCCAATCAACCTATCCCCAGGTGCATGTCTTTGGAGGTGGGAGGAAGCTGGAGTACCCGGAGGAAACCCATGCAGTCACGGGGAGAACATGCAAACTCCACACAGAAAGACCCTGAACCCGGGATTGAACTCAGGACTACTCAGGACCTTTGTATTGTGAGGCACATGCACTAACCCTTGATCCACCGTGCTTCCCGCAAATAATCATTAACTTATAATTTAATGGCAACAACACATTGCAAAAAAGTTGGCACATGGGCATTTTTACCACTGTGTTGTATGGCCTTTACTTTTAACAACACCCAGTAAATGTTTGGGAACTGAGGAGACCAATTTTTGAAGCTTTTCAGGTGAAATAATTTCCCATTCTTTCTTGATGTACGGCTTAAGTTGTTCAACAGTCCGGGGTCTCGGTTGTCGTATTTTACGCTTCATCATGCGCAACACATTTTAAATGGGATACAGGTCTGGACTACAGGCAGGCCAGTCTAGTACCCACACTCTTTTTCTACAAAGCCACACTGTTGTAACATGTGCAGAATGTGGCTTGGTATTGTCTTGCTGAAATAAGCAGGGGCGTCCATGAAAAACTCGTTGCTTGGATGGCAACATATGTTGTTCCAAAACCTATATGTACCTTTCAGCATTAATGGCGCCTTCTCAGATGTGTAAGTTTCCCATGCCTTGGGCACTAATACACCCCCATATCATCACATATGCTGGCTTTTGAACTTTGCGCCTATAACAATCCGGATAATTCCTTTCCTCTTTGGTCCGGAGGACACAACATCCACAGATTCCAAAAACAATTTCAAATGTGGACTCGTCAGACCACAGAACATTTTTCCACTTTGCATCAGTCCATCTTAGATGAGCTCTGGCCCAGCGAAGCCGGCGGCGTTTCTGGGTGTTGTTGATAAATGGCTTTGGCTTTGCATAGTAGAGTTTTAACTTGCACTTACAGATGTAGCAACAGACTGCAGTTACTGACAGGGGTTTTCTGAAGTGTTCCTGAGACCATGTGGTGATATATTTTACACACTGATGTCGCTTTTTGATGCAGGGAGGGATCGAAGGTCCGTAATATCGCTTACGTGCAGTGATTTCTCCAGATTCTCTGAAGCTTTTGGTGAAATCCCTCAATTCCATGCAATAGCTCGGTGAGAAATGTTGTTCTTAAACTGTTTGACAATTTGCTCACGCATTTGTTCACAAAGTGGTGACCCTCGCCCCATTCTTGTTTGTGAATGACTGAGCATTTCATGGAAGCTGCTTGTATACTCAATCATGGCACCCACCTGTTCCCAATTTGCCTGTTCACCTGTGGGATGTTCCAAATAAGTGTTTGACGAGCATTCCTCAACTTTCTCCGTCTTTTTTGCCACTTGTGCCAGCTTTTTTGAAACATGTTGCAAGCATCAAATTCCAAATGAGATTATATTTGCAAAAAATAACAGATTTCCAGTTCGAACGGTAAGTATCTTGTCTTTGCAAACTATTCAATTGTATATAGGTTGAAAAGGATTTGCAAATCATTGTATTCTGTTTTTATTTACCATTTACACAACGTGCCAACTTCACTGGTTTTTGGTTTTGTATATATGATATATGTTAGGGTTGTACGGTATGCCGGTATTGGTATCGTACCGTGATACTAATGAATCATTTTCGGTACTATACCGCCTCTGAAACGTACCGGTCCCGCAGCCCCCCGCGCCCGCGTTGCAGTCACGTTGTGACATTCCTGGTTTACGAGCAGAGGAGCATGTTCGGCAGCGCACAATCACAGAGTACTTACAAACAGACACAGTGTGTAGACAGAAAAGGGAGAACGGACGCATTGAAAAGTACCGATAAAGGTGAAGTTATAACACTGAAACGCCCTCAGGAAGAGGTGCTTTAAGACATGGCTAGCTAACTTGCGGCTAACGTCCACCCGCAGTCTGCAGTGTTGTAACTACTTCTAAATCACTAATCCTCGCCTCCATGGCGACAAATAAAGTACGTTTCTTACAAGTATCATCCCTGCAGGACGAGGAATAGCTAAACATGCTTCACTACACACCGTAGTAAAATGTAAACAAACGCCATTGCTGGGTCTACACCTAACATCCACTGTAATGATATCAATTACAGGCACATATGTAGTCGATACTACTATGGTTATGTTGATATTTTTTGGCATCACAACATCTTCTTTCGTTTAAAAAAAATGTATATTATCTTTATAAACTCAGGAATTACGTCCCTGGACACATGAGGACTTTAGATATGACCAATGTATGATCCTGTAACGACTTGGTATCAGATTGATACCCACATTTGTGGTATCATCCAAAACTAATGTAAAGTATTAAACAACAGAAAAATAAGTGATTATTACATTTTAACAGAAGTGTAGATAGAACATGTTAAAAGATAAAGTATATGTCAGCAGACTAATTATGAGTCTTTGTTTGTTTACTTACTACTAAAAGACAAGTTGTCTTGTATGTTCACTATTTTATTTAAAGACTTAACTGCAATAAGAAACATATGTTTAATGTACCCTAAGATTTTTTTGTTAAAATAAAGCCAATAATGCAATTTTTTTGTGGTCCCCTTTATTTAGAAAAGTACCGAAAAATACCGAAATCATTTTAGCACCGGTACCGTTACAACACTAATATATGTATGTATATTTATACGTGCATATGTATGTATGTATGCATGTTTAAATATACACAGTATGCACAGTATATACTGTATATATGTATGAACGTATACCTGTATATATGTATGAATGTATACCTGTATGTGTATGTGTATGTATAGTATGTATGTATGTATGTATGTATGTATATATATATATATATATATTGTCGGAGGCAGATATTTACATATATCCGAATTTAAGTGTTACTTCTTTTTATTTCATAATCATATTACAAAACAGCTAGTGTTTTTCTTCCAAATGTGGTCTTTTGGTTGTCTGCAAAACTGTGTGCTTAACCTTGAATGAGGAATGTTAGAGAGAGAGATAATAAGCATGTGTTTTGGCTAGAGAGACATGACTGCCAGGGGGGGGGGGCAGACCATCTTGGCGGCGCGATAGAATGTTCTATGCTGAACTGGTCTTAATGTATATGCAAAGCTTTGCAAATATATTACAAAATACCTATTCTGTCTCTGGTGGTTTTTCTACTCAGCTTTAAGTGTCGTAAAGAGCTTGGGAGCGACTTGTGACTTGAATTCCCTGGGAGGAACAACTGGTCCAAAACGCAACAATATATATATATATATATATATATATATACACAGTATGTGTGTAGCATGCTGTTTCGTCTTCTCTGTGTGAAATGCAACCATTGCTTACCTGGTCCAGCAGCTGGTTGTACAGCTCGTGACAGTTATCAAAGATGTATTTATATGTAGAGTCCAGGCAGGCTTTCACGCAGTCCTTCACCACCATGCTGGCTCTGGGTGGACTCTGGAGCTCTTGTACCTAGTGCGCACACACATACACACCATTAATATAAGTGCAGGCTCAGTCTTTGTGAAGATTGTGGAGGACCAAGCCCTGGCAAGGTAATCACATCACAGAGATGTCTTCACTCGAACGTCAATCACCTCACCCAAAGACTACTTTACTATGTCATGGTCAATACATGAGATATGACTAAATACTTGGCAAATGTTGTTGGGTTTTTCTTTACATCATTTACAATATTGCACCTAATATGTGATCACTTAGAGTATGATGCATTTTTAAGGAAACCTGCTATTCTAAGAAATTAAGACTGGCGACAAATCTATGTCGCTCTTAAAAAATTAAAAACAGCTCGGATTTGTAGTTGTGTTAACGCCCAAGCATTAAAATGTGAGTCTTGCCTGCTGTCCGTGCATAATTCCTACAAATTATTGATGTTCCCCGACTCTGAGGCTTTTAGTTTGCACAAAAATACAATCTGAACTCATATGTTGTGACACCATTAGGAACTTCAAATGAATATGCAGTAGGGGTATAATAATCGCACTTAGGTTTTAAATAGAGATGTCGGTTTTTTTATTTATTTTTATTTTTTATTAAATCAACATAAAAAACACAAGATACACTTAAAATTAGTGCACCAACCCAAAAAAACCTCCCTCCCTCATTTACACTCATTCACACTCATTCACACAAAAGGGTTGTTTCTTTCTGTTATTAATATTCTGGTTCCTACATTATATATCAATATATATCAATACAGTCTGCAAGGGATACAGTCCGTAAGCACACATGATTGTGCGTGCTGCTGGTACACTAATAGTACTAACCTTTAACAGTTATTTTTACTAATTTTCATTAATTACTAGTTTCAATGTAACTGTTTTTATATTGTTTTACTTTCTTTTTTTATTCAAGAAAATGTTTTTAATTTATTCATCTTATTTTGTTTAATTTTTTTTTTTTTAAAGTACCTTATCCTCACCATACCTGGTTGTCCAAATTAGGCATAATAATGTGTTAATTCCACGACTGTATATGTCGGTTGATATCGGTATCGGTTGATATCGGTATCGGTAATTAAAGAGTTGGACAATATCGGATATCGGCAAAAAGCCATTATCGGACATCTCTTGTTTTAAGGTCGTGGTTCGGGTCATTTTAGATACAGAAATGCAAAAAAATAATACTGTTTAGCTTTAATTAGTTTTTCAAATAAAACAATACAAATTATAACAAGTACAGTAATTCTCAAGATGCAGTAAATACAATTTTCATATAAACCATTCAAAAAATGTTTACTTTTGTAGAGGCGTGGGGCGGTATAGCTCGGTTGGTAGAGTGGCCGTGCCAGCAATTGAGGGTTCCAGGTTCGATCCCCGCTTCTGTCATCCTAGTCACTGCCGTTGTGTCCTTGGGCAAGACACTTCACCCACCTGCTCCCAGTGCCACCCACACTGGTTTAAATGTAACTTAGATATTGGGTTTCACTATGTAAAGCGCTTTGAGTCACTAGAGAAAAAGCGCTATATAAATATAATTAACTTCACTTCACTTCACTCGACAAGCGCAACAGTAACCATTTAAAAAGTATTTTGGAAATCTTAGGAAATTAAAATGTATTGTTTCCTGAAGTGCAGCAATAATAATTCCAAGTTTGTTGCATCAATACCGATCTCCCCTGAACAATGTTAGCGCTAGGGATGGACACCTTTCACATTTTGATCAATACCAATTCCCGGTACATGGGAATCGATACTAGCACTCCACGGTACCAATTTTTGAAACAATACTTTTGTGTGTGCCAATGTTTATTTTATTTTTTTTTAACATTTAACATTCAGCTGTGCTGTCCATTTATCTTGTTTTCTTACACACCTGTGTCTCATTTGCAAGTACTGTACTGTATTATATAGTAGATTTAGCATGCAGTTGCAATTCCAAAACATTAGATGGCAGCAGTGTATAGACTACAGTTTGTTGATTTAGCCAGGAAAGTGTTTGCCAGCCTTTTATTTAGTTGAGCCCTACAAAGTTTTAATAGTGTTTGTATTGTATTTATTACACACCAGCTATTCGATTGTAACATACATCTTATTTGTAGTTTTGATTCCCAATTTTGGAGGTGTTGGAATTCCCATGAAAAATTGTTAATGCTAATCAGTAGCATGTCAATGGCAAATTCAATGTAAATTAGCATCAAGTTAGCACATTTTGAAAATCAAAGCCCTACTAACTACTGTCTTCTTTGTTAGCATGGAATATTTCAATATCACATAGAGGCAGCCTGGCTGACTCCACTATTGAGTGCTTGACTGCATGTTTTCTGGCCAAGTGTTTGAGCCGGTGCCGAGTCTGCAAATGTGGAGTGTTGGGCAACAATATGGCACCAGGTAGTGCCGACGGACTTTGGTCGGTACCTATAAAAGTACTAAATTCTGTACTCTCTAGTTTGCAGACTGCTTTCGTATCACTCAATTTTATGTTGGTTTATTTCCCCAGTAAGGTGAGACCATACAAAAGATTATTTAATTTTGTGTCTTAAATGCTTTTGAGCGTTTTACAGTTCCTTAATATTTGTTTATTTTTTTTAAGACTTGTCGAGGTGCAAAATAAAATCAAAATATTTAAAAAAAGTTCTAGTTGTCACGAGCTGGGAGGTACATTTGACGACGTGACCCCAAGATGCAGCAGACGACAGGTAGGTGGCGAGTAAAAAATAATGTTATTTAATATGAACAGAAACACACCCACAAAAGGAGTGGATGAAAGAACAAAAGAAGGCGAGTGCGGTTAAAAACCTATTTTGGAAAACAATAAACACTCAAAACATGAGGCGGTAAGCATAGCAGAGCAGTGCAGTGATCTGAAATAAGAGACTGATTGGCAACCGGGTACAGGTGTGTCCAGGTTGCCAATCAGGGACGGGCGTGGGAACCAGTACTGAATGGACAGACAAGGGAAGTGAAACTACGAAATAAGAGTACTGGACAGTGACTAAAACACCGCACAAACAGGAATAAACCACACCAGTCCAAAACAGACACAAGAGTGTGACAGTTAGGTTGTCACAATCTTCCATGACAGTTTTGGATTTGTGTTTATTTTCCTTTGCTTGGTTTTACACCTGTACCTGTTTGCTTTACATGCCAGCCCTGGATCATCCTTCATTGTTTAGGGGCTATGCTACTGAGGTGTTTTCTTTCTGTGCACTCCCAAGTTGCCCCAGTTTTTGTTTTTGTCCTAATATGCAATTTATTTTATTTCATTATTTTACTATCATTCTCTTTATTGTTTTTATTCTGTCCAACTGTTTTTGTTGAGGCTAAAATGCAACACAATTTTGTTCTGCAAACACATTTCTGATGCTATGCTTGAATGACAATAAATCATCTGAATTTAAATCTAATACTGTAAGTTAACTTTTATTTTTACCCGCACACCACCTACCGTCTCTGTATCTTGGGGTTACGTTGCAAACAACCATTCAAACTTGTCTGAGGTAAGGTTAGTAGAGGTTCAAAGTTTTAATTCCTGTGTTTCAACGTTACCATTTGCTAACAAAATAATAGAGAATGTGTAAAAATAGATGCAGTGATTAAAGAGAATGAAAAGGAAAAAAAATAAAAAATACAATACAAATACAATAATATAATAATAAATAGACGTAAAAAAACAAAGAAAAATATATACAAACCCCGTTTCCATATGAGTTGGGAAATTGTGTTAGATGTAAATATAAACGGAATACAATGATTTGCAAATCCTTTTCAACCCATATTCAATTGAATGCACTACAAAGACAAGATATTTGATGTTCAAACTTTATTTATTTTTTTGCAAATAATAATTAACTTAGCATTTCATGGCTGCAACACGTGCCAAAGTAGTTGGGAAAGGTGGGAAAGGACATGTTCACCACTGTGTTACTTGACCTTTCCTTTTAACAACACTCAGTACACGTTTGGAAACTGAGGAGACACATTTTTTAAGCTTCTCAGGTGGAATTATTTCCCGTTCTTGTTTGATGTACAGCTTAAGTTGTTCAACAGTCCGGGGGTCTCCGTTGTGGTATTTTAGGCTTCATAATGCGCCACACATTTTCAATGGGAGACAGGTCTGGACTACAGGCAGGCCAGTCTAGTACCCGCACTCTTTTACAATGAAGCCACGTTGATGTAACACGTGGCTTGGCATTGTCTTGCTGAAATAAGCAGGGGCGTCCATGGTAACGTTGCTTGGATGGCAACATATGTTGCTCCAAAACCTGTATGTACCTTTCAGCATTAATGGCGCCTTCACAGATGTGTAAGTTACCCATGCCTCGGGCACTAATACACCCCCATACCATCACAGATGCTGGCTTTTCAACTTTGCGCCTATAACAATCCGGATGGTTCTTTTCCTCTTTGGTCCGGAGGACATGACATCCACAGTTTCCAAAAACAATTTGAAATGTGGACTCGTCAGACCACAGAACACGTTTCCACTTTGTATCAGTCCATCTTAGATGAGCTCAGGCCCAGCGAAGGCGACGGCGTTTCTGGGTGTTGTTGATGAACGGTTTTCGCCTTGCATAGGAGAGTTTTAACTTGCACTTCCAGATGTAGCGACCAACTGTAGTTACTGACCGTGGGTTTCTGAAATGTTCCTGAGCCCATGTGGTGATATCCTTTACACACTGATGTCGCTTGTTGATGCAGTACAGCCTGAGGGATCGAAGGTCACGGGCTTAGCTGCTTATGTGCAGTGATTTCTCCAGATTCTCTGAACCCTTTAATGATATTACAGACCGTAGATGGTGAAATCCCTAAATTCCTTGCAATAGCTGGTTGAGAAAGATTTTTCTTAAACTGTTCAACAATTTGCTCACGCATTTGTTGACAAAGTGGTGACCCTCGCCCCATCCTTGTTTGTGAATGACTGAGCATTTCAAGGAATCTACTTTTATACCCAATCATGGCACCCACCTGTTCCCAATTTGCCTGTTCACCTGTGGGATGTTCCAAATAAGTGTTTGATGAGCATTCCTCAACTTTCTCAGTATTTATTGCCACCGTTCCCAACTTCTTTGTCACGTGTTGCTGGCATCAAATTCTAAAGTTAATGATTATTTGCAAAACAAAAAATGCTTATCAGTTTGAACATCAAACATGTTGTATTTGTAGCATATTCAACTGAATATGGGTTGAAAATTATTTGCAAATCATTGTATTCCGTTTATATTTACATGTAACACAATTTCCCACAAAATAGAGAATAATTTATCAATTTAGGCTAGAGATGTGATAATAAACACATAAATATAGTAGTAAAAGGACAAAACATATCATGTATAAATAAATGCAGGATATACACACAGCAAGAACGTATTTTTACTTTTTTATGTAATGATGCTTGCTTCAAGAAGTATTCATCCATCAGTGTGATCCATCAGTGTGGTCCATCAGTGCGCTACTCAAGCTGCAATATCAGTATGCATGTTTGGACCATGTGGTTATACATCACTTCCTGTTGGGGAAAGCCAAGCCACCTGCATCCATTATGCATACTGTAATTGACGTGTGGCGTTCAAGTGTATTTGCAGTACGTCACCCAACAGTATATAGCGGCTCGTGCACAGGCGGTGACGCTCGGCGTGGTTTTGACACCGGAACAAAATCTTTGGTGACCCAAAGTGACAGTTTCTATTCCTCCACTCACAGCTGCCATCTTAGCTATTCCGCCATGCCTCAGCGCTCCTGCAGCTGAATGGACCTTTTCATATAGACACCGAGAGAGGCGGGGGCGCGGAAACAAAGCGGATCATTTTCAATGCACAGCCTTACTGTATAGGATTCATGGCCGACTGTGAAGGACCTGGTAGCGACAAAGACATTTGCTTCTGAATGGTCCACATGCTTATCTCACAGAGGGTCTTAGTGTTTTTGCAGCAAGAATTAATTTTTTTTGGGGCAATCGGTTTCAAAACAGCAGCACACTCCTGTCACACAGAAGATCTTCGACGTGCATTGGACGAGTTCGCTTTGAGAAATTTGTGAGATTCGATTGATTTTTAGTCCAAATGAAATGAGCCCAGAATCAATGGGGTTTTATGTTTACAAGCAAATTTTGGGAGGGAGGGGTTTGGGGAGGTGTTACGGTCGTGTGGGTGTTTTTGTTGCTTCTAGAGAAGGTTGTGCGCTAAAAGCTTTGATGTGACACGACGTGAGGAAGGTCACTCGCAGATGAGCTCCATCATTATTTATCACCATCTTTATCCTTTTATCAATTTCTCCTAAATGAAGAACCTCGGTGCTCCACCCCGCCACCTCCTGATCAATACTTATACATTCACTTTAAAAGTGTGCATATTTTCTTTCTTTACCCCCTGTTAACCTTTTTTGCCCCTTTAATGTGTGACCCAGAGGCGGGATGATGCCTTTGTGTAAGGGGAGTACACAATTACAGTATTTTCCGGACCATAAGCCGCTACTTTTTCCCCACGCTTTGAACCCTGCGACTTATACAAAGATGCGGCTAATCTATGGATTGTTTTTAATTCGCTAACAAAGATATGTAAATGTAACTAAAGATAGATAAATAGATAGTACTTTATTGATTCCTTCAGGAGAGTTCTTTTAAATTAAAATTCCAGCAGCAATGTACAGATTTGAGATTGAATTTGAAAAGTTAAAAAGTAAATAATGGGGGTATAAATGGAAATAAAACAGAAAATATTACAATAAGAATAAAAATAAAAAGCAACAATAAGAATTAAAATATAACAGTAAAAATAAGAATATAACAAGATAAACTAGACAGTAGTGATCATGTTATGAAAATGTATTGCACTGTTATTGCACTGTAGGTGCAAGGTATGTAAATAAAAATGTACTAAATATTTCTGTGTAAATATCTCAATTCCCAAAGTACTAGTATACAGTACAGGCCAAAAGTTTGGACACACCTTCTCATTCAGTGCGTTTTTTTTTTATTTTCATGACTATTTACATTGTAGATTGTCACTGAAGGCATGTGGAGTTATGTACTCAACAAAAAAAAGGTGAAATAACTGAAAACATGTTTTATATGCTAATTTCTTCAAAATAGCCACCCTTTGCTCTGATTACTGCTTTGCACACTCTTGGCATTCTTTCGATGAGCTTCAAGAGGTAGTCACCTGAAATGGTTTTCACTTCACAGGTGTGCTTGAAGCTCATCGAGAGAATGCCAAGAGTGTGCAAAGCAGTAATCAGAGCAAAGGGTGGCTATTTTGAAGAAACTACAATATAAAACATGTTTTGTCAAAAATGTCACCTTTTTTTGTTAAGTACATAACTCCACATGTGTTCATTCATAGTTCTGATGCCCTCAGTGACAATCTACATTGTAAATAGTCATGAAAATAAAGAAAATGCATTGAATGAGAAGGTTTGTCCAAACTTTTAGCCTGTACTGTATATCTGCTGCTAATATATCGTTTTTTCCGAACTATAGAGCGCACCAGGACCCACTAAATTTGAGAAGAAATAACTTTTTTTCTATATATTAGCCACACCGGACTATAAACCGCACATATATTCATTGTGAAATGAGTTACTTGCACATAATTATTTTGCAAATGTTTATTCACATACCTAATTATTTCAAAATGGTGTCTGCGACACAGCAGTAAAACGGCTGATCAAACACAACAGAAGTCATCGTCATGGACCCACTAGCTGCGGAAGCTAACTCTCTAATCAGCTAAACAGACTCAATAACTCCACGGTGACGTCTTGGTGGGTTTACTGAGGAATTTGTGAAACTAAAACCATACAAAAATAATGCCATTGTAAGTTAACAATGCTAACACAGACATAAACGTGTTAGCATGATGCAAACGACGCTAGCGTCATTACATTACGATAGCAAATATGCATGAAAACACTCCTATATACATCACACATGGGACGGTTTAGTAGATTTGAATTGTGTTGGTAAGGTCCTGAGTAGTCTTGGGTTCAATCCCGGGTTCAATCCCGGGCTCGGGATCTTTCTGTGTGGAGTTTGCAAGTTCTCCCCGTGACTGCGTGGGTTCCCTCCGGGTACTCCGGCTTCCTCCCACTTCCAAAGACATGCACCTGGGGATAAGTTGATTGGCAACACTAAAATTGGCCCTAGTGTGTGAATGTTGTCCGTCTATCTGTGTTGGCCCTGCGATGAGGTGGCGACTTGTCCAGGGTGTACCCCGCCTTCCGCCCGATTGTAGCTGAGATAGGCTCCAGCACCCCCCGCGACCCCAAAGGGAATAAGCGGTAGAAAATGGATGGATGGATATTGTGAAACGTACAAACGTTGCCTGGAGTGATGACTGAAAAATCATTTCGAGCAGGAACGCTACGGCCGGTTTGACTTTTGGTTCAAGGTAAGGCTGGGGGATTATATGATCGTGATCGTTGATCGCGATTAATTTGACTTAAGTCAAAGTCCCAATGATTGTCACACACACACTAGGTGTGGTGAAATTTGTCCTCTGCATTTGACCCATCCCCTTGTTCACCCCCTGGGAGGTGAGGGGAGCAGTGGGCAGCAGCAGAATAATTTTTGGTGATTTAACCCCCAATTCCAACCCTTGATGCTGAGTGCCAAGCAGGGAGGTAATGGGTCCCATTTTTATAGTCTTTGGTATGACTCGGCCGGGGTTTGAACTCACAACCTACCGATCTCAGGGCGGACACTCTAACTACTTAAATCACGGTGATCAGCTGTTAGCACATTTCATCGATCAAACATGGCGTAAAAGTCTGTTAGAAGTTACCGCAGTAGAAAACAGTAGGGAAGCAACAATGCTTGGTAGAGTCCTGCACGGAACGATCGACCTTTATTGACCAGGATCCTGTGTGTGTCGGTGAATGTGTGTGTGTGTGTGTGTTTGTGTGTGTGTCTGTGAATGTGTGTGTGTGTGTTTTTGTGTACGTTTGCATCTCGTTCCACCGTCGCAAAAGTCAGTCTCCTCACAGATATAATTATTGTTCAATCACGTTGTGCCTCGTCCAGTTACACAGCTGTAAGTGCAGCCCAGAAGAACAAAATAAAGAAATATGACTAACACTACCAAGTGAAATTACACGACGGGCCAAATTTAACCCATGGGTTAGAGTGTCGGCCCTGAGATCGGTAGGTTGTGAGTTCAAACCCCGGCCGAGTCATACCAAAGACTATAAAAATGGGACCCATTACCTCCCTTCTTGGCACTCAGCATCAAGGGTTGGAATTGGGGTTAAATCACCAAATGGTTCCTGAGCGCAGCCACTGCTGCTGCTTACTGCTCCCCGCACCTCCCAGGAGGTGGAACAAGGGGATGGGTCAAATGCAGAGGGTAATTTCACCACACCTAGTGTGTGTGTGACTATCAGTGGTACTTTAACTTTAATTTTCTAGTCTCACATAAGGAGTGTGGCTATTGGACAAAATTCCAAAAATGTCAAGCCCAAATTTAAGGAAATGTCAGTACAAGTAAATAACAAGACCATGTTAAGACCAAGGGAAATGTGAGACCACGGCAAGACTAAAGTAGACCTATTAAACCAGGAAAAGGTAAGACTGAGTCAAGACCAAGACCAAGCTATATCAAGACCAAGTCAGTGTGACACCAAGTTTGTATCAAATGATAAAAACTTTGTTCTTCAAAAGTGAAGAACAAGTGTTCAGTTGGTCTTGGGACCAAATCCACTGTCCCTTAAGCCTTTGCTGAGGCCGAGGTGAAACCAAGATGAAACTATAGACCCCCAGGCCTGTACTAGAGATATTCACCTTCATCCTGAAGAAGGTAATGCTGGTCAAAAGATCCACAGTGGACTTCAGGTCTTGAAGACGCTCTTGGTTTCCGGCAGGGAAATTATCCTGGAGGGGGCACAAAACAACAACAACAACAATAAAAAAAACTGAACATTTAGTCCACAACATTAAGATAGATTAGAGATGAATATCCAGCACTCATAGTAGAAAGAGCCACTGTCTAATCCAGGGGTGTCAAACGTACGGCCCGAGGGCCGGATCAGGCTCGCAAATAGGTTTTATCCGGCCTGCGGGATGAGTTTGCCAAGTATAAAAATGAATCTGGAATTTTTGAATGAAAGAAACAGCTGTTCTAAATGTGTCCACTGGATGTCGCTATAGCAATTCTTTGTATCTTTGTAGATGATGCACATATGTACACAATAAACCACATGATGTTAGTACCTCAGTCGGGGAAAATGATCAAACTACATATATAACATACTGTAATTTGATTTGGATATAATTTCTTTATCTTGATAGATTGAAAATGAACACCAATGAGTTGACTGATGAACATTATCACATTCAGAAAATATAAATAACTACAAATAAAGGTAGAATACTATTAACTGCAACATATAAGTGTAGAAAAACCCAACAACATTATGATTTGTACAATTTCAGAATGTGCTTGTTCTATTTTTAAACAAAGAAAACAATCTGAAGGTGTCTTTATTTTTAAGTTATCATGCCGTGATTTTACCAGTCC